>NW_024081122.1:348904-388101 GCF_003009895.1 Hyaena hyaena
TCCAAAGAGGACATCCAGATGGCCAACAGACACATGAAACGATGCTCAGCATCCCTCCTCATCAGGGAAATACAAATCAAAACCACACTGAGATACCACCTCACGCCTGTCAGAGTGGCTAAAACGAGCAAATCAGGAGACTCTAGATGCTGGCGAGGATGTGGAGAAACGGGCACCCTCCTCCACTGTTGGTGGGAATGTAAACTGGTGCAGCCCCTCTGGAAAACAGTGTGGAGGTTCCTCAAAAAATTAACAATAGAACTCCCCTATGACCCAGCAATAGCACTGCTAGCAATTGACCCAAGGGATACAGGAATGCTGATGCAAAGGGGCACATGTACCCCAATGTTCATAGCAGCACTTTCAACAATAGCCAAATCATGGAAAGAGCCTAAGTATCCATCAATGGACAAATGGATCAAGAAGATGTGGTTTATCTATACAATGGAATTCTAATGGCAATGAGTAAGAATGAAATCTGGCCATGTGTAGCAATGTGGATGGAACTCGAGGGTGTTATGCTGAGCAAAATAAGTCAGGCAGAGAAAGACAGATACCATATGTTTGCACGTACAGGTGGATTAGGAGAAACTTAACAGAGGACCATGGGGGAGGAGAAGGGGAAAAGTAGTTGGGGAGAAGGAGGGAGGCAAATCATGAGAGACTCTTGAATACTGAGAACAAACTGAGGGTTGATGGGGGTGGAGGAGAAGGGAAGGGGGTGATGGGCATGGAGGAGGGCACATGTTGGGATGAGCACTGGGTGTTATATGGAAACCAACCTGACAATAAACGATGAAAGAAAGAAAAAAGATGATCAGCACTGTATATGGTATAATTTAGTATGTTAAACAATAAACACAGAATATATAAATTAAAAAATTAAATTAAAAATAAAATCCCACATCCATAGATAGGATTGGATACAGCTGGTGGAATGCTGCTAAGATAAAATTAATAGTAAATAATTAATAAAAAATAGGCAATATTTGGGGCGCCTGGGTGGCTCAGTCAGTTAAGCATCTGACTCTTGATACCAGCTCAAGTCATGATCTCACAGTTTGTGAGTTTGAGCCCCACATCAGGTTCTGTGCTGACAGCGTGAAGTCTTGCTTGGGATTCTAACTCCCTCTCTCTCTCCCCCACCCCTGCTCATTCCCTGCTTGCTCTCTAACTCTCTCTAAAAATAAAATTTAAATATGTATATATAAACTAGGCAACTTTTTTTAAAGATGGTTATTAGCTTGGGTAAATAAAGTAGCAGAAAAGGAAATGTAACCATTGGCCCTATGTTGAATAGTATTTCATAGTCATGACAATGTAAACAATGCTGGTGAGATGATTGGATGTTTAAGAATTATTTCGATTAGGTGAGGGAAGAGGAATGCAAAATGAGACAAGCCTGATGGCTGTGAAAGCTGGAGGAAGCTGTCATGAGAAAAACTTGAAATTATAACAATCACATAGTAAACAATGACTTCTGATGAAATAAAATTTTATTATGTTAAATAGATGGGGGGGTTGGAAAGTAAATATGAGTGTCTGAGGAAAGTCACTAAAAAAAAACCTCAGGGCGCCTGGGTAGCTCAGTCAGCTGAGCATCTGACTCCTGATTTCGACTCAGGTCATGATCATAGGATCCTGGGATCAAGCCTCAAGTCAGGCTCTGTGCTGATTGTGGAGCCTGCTTGGCATTCTCTCTCTCTCTCTCTGTCTCTGTCCCTCTCTTGCTTGTGCTCTCTCTAAAATACAGTAATAAGATAAAATAAAATAGAGGCTCAGTTGGTTAAGCAACCAAATCTTGATTTTGGCTCAGGTCAAGGGGATCAAGCCCCATGTCGGGCTCTGTTCTTAAGTCCTCTCTCTCTCCCTCTGTCTCAACTCCTCCCCTCCCTGTTCATTTTCTTTCTCTCTCTCTCCTCCAAATAAATACATAAAGCTTTTTCAAAAATAAAATAAAATAAAAAATAAATAAACCCCACAACTATTTGTCTCCAGAAATAACTGTTCTTTTTAATCCAAAGTAAAAATAAAAAACAAAAACAAACAACCCTTTTAATACTACAGCTGTTTACTATTACTTTGAGTAAAACTACATTCACAAAATTCTTCATTCTCTTAAGACTTTTCTGTTATGATAGCATAGAATTTCACCGTCTTTTCCCTTTTGTTGATGTAATGCAGTAAAGAGGATTAAGGAGTGATATTTGAACATTTAAAAAAAGCTGGAAATGATAAGAACTAGCCAGTTCCATTTTGAGATTTTACTGTACATACTGCCCTCTAGTGTCACCTCAGGGGAAAGCATTTAAAGGTTTGTAAACTAGAAATTCACTGGACATCTTCAAATGTCACATTCTCTCTTCATCCCAGATCTTCTAGCCTCTCCAGGTGGTCAGCCTCTCAGTTCGAGGTCCACGAATTCACACTTGGATTATTAATTTGATAGTATGGCCTCATTATAGATTCAAAAGGTTTTGATGGAAGGACCCTGGGACCTGGACATGATGAAAGGGAGGGGAATGTGTTCTCAGTTCCAAACAATGGTTTATTCAGTTGGGAATAAGAACCTATTTGTGTGCCATCTCCATGATTCTCTGAGGGAGGGAGAATGTCTGCAGAATCTAACACAGTGCTGGACAGAAGGTGGACACATAGATCCTCGAAAAACATGGAGTCCAGCAGGTGCCTGGTTTCAGAACTCACCTTGCTGTTTGTGGAAAAACTGACGTGAGGAAGTAGCACACAGGAAAGTGATCATTGTTACAGTAACTGCTTGTACCAAACTAGCCAACAAATACGGACATGGCAACACAGAGGATAGAATCTAACGTGAAAGATCCACCTTGCTACCTTCCATTCCCTGCTGAAAGGAAACAAACACTAACTAAAATAAAAACCACCCACTTTTCACCACACTCCTTTCTTCGCAATGAGAAGAATGTATGTTCTTCCTCAGCATTATTTACTATTTGATAAAAATCACACGTTTCTCTCCGCCAAAATGTTGACACACATGCAGCTCCAAGATTTCTTCCCTCTGCCATTAGATGACCCGGAGAGAACCCTGGGGGTGCCCTGACTTCAACCGTTTTCCCTTACAACAGTCAGGCCCTCCCCCACCCTGAGCCACACTTGCTTTTCGAATCACAAAGAGATGGGCTTGGATGGGTGTGTTCAAGTCATGCTGGCATCAGTATCTACAAGAGCGTGGTCTGTGCTCCCTTGGGAAGTGGTCTCTTAGAAGCTTCTACATGAATTTTCCTCTTCTGGTGGTTATATTCAAGGTGAGATATTTTTTCATGCCAGTTAATCATTCTCACTATAAACAGCTTTTTAAAAATTTTTTTAAAGTTTATTTATTTTGGGGAGAGAGAGAGAATGCGAGCAGGGGAGGGGCAGAGAGGACAGAGAGAGAATGCCAAGCAGGCTCCGTGCTATCAGCACACAGCAGTCCGACACAGGGCTTGATCTCATGAACCAGGAGATCATGACTCAAGCCCAAATGAAGAGTCAGATGCCTAACCAACGGAGCCACCCAAACAGCCCCTAGGTGAGAAATTCTTTAACTAGCTCTAAGGTCATTTTAATGTGGGCTCATGATGTGTGAGCAGGGATCCTATTTCCTCCATTAGTATATTCACTTATTTATACTGTGACTAAGAAAACCTCACCATTAGTTTGTATCCTTCAATGCAAAATCAGGATGACAAGGCTTGTAATTTTTGATCCTTACACACAGGCCATATGAAACTGGGACATTTCAAATTCTGAGTCTTTGGGTAGAAATTACACATTATAAACTGAAGATGTGATATTTTATACTTATGGTACATTTCATTTCCCCAGAGCCAACAAATCCATAAGCAGGCATAACAGATTCTAGTGTTTTTTTTTTTTTTTAATGTTTTATTTTTGAGAGCGGGAGAGACAGAGCATGAGCAGGGAAAGGCCTGAGAGAGAGGGAGACACAGAATCCAAAGCAGGCTCCAGACTCCAAACTGTAAGCACAGAGCCTGACATGGGGCTTGAACTCATGAACCGTGAGATCATGACCTTTGCCAAAGCTGGACGCTTACCTGACTGAGCCACCCAGGCGCCCCTCGAGTATAAGTTTGGAATCTAACCAATATGGCACATAATCGGAAAGGGTATTTTTCTGTTCAGAAACAGCAAGTAAAAAAAATAACCAGTACCAGGGGCACCTGGGTGGCCCAGTCGCTTGAGCGTCCAACTTCAGCTCAGGTCATGATCTCTCAGTCTGTGAGTTAGAGCCCGGTGTCGGGCTCTGTGCTGATGGCTCAGAGCCTGGAGCCTGCTTCGGATTCTGTGTCTTCCTCTCTCTCTGACCCTCCCCTGTTCACGCTGTCTCTCTCTCTCAGAAATAAACATTTTTTAAAAAATCAAAAATAAATAAATGTTTTTAAAAATTATTAAAAAAAATAACCATTACCAAAATATTTTATAAGGCACTGGAGTGTCTGAGAAAGAACACGGGTTTCTGAGTCAAGGGAGTTAGGACTAAAAACTTACTTTAGCCTCATGATTATGACTTGGAGTGTATTATTGTAACTCTGAGCCACAGCACCCTCATCTCTCCAACGAAGAAAATATTCCCAACAGGACTACTTTGTACCTGTAGCACAGAGGGTACTTAGGAAGTGTTCGTTTCCTCCTCTTCTTCCCAGTGACCATGGCCACACCTGCCAGTCCCACAGCCCCCGCAAGGGATAGCACTGCCACCACCTGCAGAGCCACAGCTGTGTCCCCAAGAGAAACTGGCTCTTCCCCTTCCCTTACTCTCCATCTGCATCATTACAGCTTTCTGGTGTATTTGGGAGGGGTCCTTTCCCACCCTAGACAGGCCTCAGGAGAAGCATCTACCAAGCCACAGACTGCTGCCCGCATCACATCAGAGATCCCTTTCCTGCCCCCTCCACCTAAATCCAAGTTCCTCACTCTGGCTCCCTTTTTCTTCTAGAAAATCTGTTCTTTTGTTTCTCTGTTTCCACTTGGACGTGTTTCCTTCCCTTCCCGCCCCCCCCCCCTCCTGATTAAACAATCTGACAACTGGATTTTCTAACCTCTCCTGTGGCGGCTCTCTGCTGCCCCCTCTTGTTACAAAACAGAACAGGTCACGCTCTGCCCTTAAAAATGTTTCTTCAAGTTTCAGGATGGCCCAGTGTTTATTGAGAGCCCACTGGGGGGAGGACTGGGGGGCTGTGGTAAGTATTGGTGATATAGAAGTGAGCAAAGTCAGAAAATGGCCCTGCTCTCAGAGAGCTTACAGTTCAGTGGAAAAGGCAGGCATGAATCAACTAACCATAGAAGTAAATAAAGGTAATGCCAGGGGTGTTGCTCAGTCGGTTGAGCATCCAACTTGGGTGGCTCAGTTGGCTGAGTGTCCAACTTCAGCCCAGGTCATGATCTTGCTGTTCCCAAATTCGAGCTCCGCATCAGGCTCTGTGCTGACAGTTCAGAGCCTGGAGCCTGCTTCCGATTCTCTGTCTCCCTCTCTTTCTGCAACCCCCCCCCCCCAGCCCCAGCATGTGCTCTGTCTCTCTCTCTTTCTCAAAAATAAATAAAAACATTTTTAAAAAAATTTAATAAAAATTAAATTTAAAAAAATAAGTAAAGGTAATGCAGGAACTCAAATACGTGTCATTAAATGCCTCTAAGAAGGGACTTAATCCTATCAGAGAGGTCAGGGAAGGCTTCTTGGAGGTAGTGCCATGGCTGGGACTGAAGGATGGCTGGAATAAACAGAATGAAGAAGGAGGAACATTCCAGAACATTCCTGAACTAGCAGCATGCAGCAGCCTGATTCGGGGTGTGTTATGGTAAGAGAGCACCTGGTAACTACGAGCGACCACAGGAAATCAGTGCAGCCCAAGGAAGCAGAGAAGAGGCTGAGTGGGAGCAGTGGGTAAACCAGAGGCCACTGCGGTGGCCCATGAAAGAGGTTATGATACCTTGGAGTAAAGATGTTAGGTTACAGCCCGCGATAGTGGAAGAGATCCCAAAACAATGGTTAGCAAATATTTTCACTCTTTAGGAAACAAAATCAAAAGAATTTTATGATGAGAGGCGCCTGGGTGGCTCAGTCAGTTAAATGTCCGACCCTTGATTTCAGCTCAGGTCATGATCTCACGGTTCATGAGTTCGAGCCCTGCACCTGGCTCTACACTGACAGCACACAGCCTGCTTCAGATTCTCTCCCTCCCTCTCTCTCTCTCTGCCCCTCCCCTGTTTGTGCACTCTTACTCTCTAAAAATAAATAAATTTTAAAAAAAGAATTTTATGAGTTGGATATCATAAAATGACTGGAGGGTGGGTACAGGGGAGGAAGTCTCCAAGCATGACATCTAGTTTCCTGACCTGCTTAGACAGTGGACACTGCAGCCATTGCCTAAGCCTGGAGGTGACTTAGGGATCCATAAAATGGATACCAAGCTGATAACAGGTTGTTTCGATATAAAAACCAGAAGAGCGGGCCACAATAAAGATGTAAGTGCAGGTCTTACATGCATATGGGCTGCGGTGAAGGCCAGCAGTTCTCAACTACTGAGGACCCCAGAAGGACGTTTGGAATTTTCCAGGGCGGGGAGATGAGGACAGGTGTCTCACAGTGCTACTGCCACTCAATGGGAGGGGACCCCAAATGCTAGACACCTTGAAAAGCACAGCAGAGTTCACAGAGAAGAAATGTCCCATGCCCCACGTGTCAGGAAAGTTAAAAACCTGTTTTTAATTTTCTGAGCCTAGAATCTAACTTCATCTTCCATATAAACACCAAGGGTTGTATTTCTGGCCTAGTGTCAATATACATCGAATTTTCCAGGAATGTAAGAACCATGTAAATTAAGGGAAAAGTGGGCTGCTCTTTAGTATTTCTTCAGAGCTACTCACCATTTCAGAAAAATCACATCCCTGCTCATGGTCACTGAGTGCCAGGTCAACATTCCTCTGTCAGTCTACAATGTAGACTCTACATGAAGAATAAGCACATTCACAGTCACTGATTCGACACAGAGGCCCAGCATTTGGTTACTTCATTATGCCTTCCATATGACCAAGCACGCACAAATTGAAATGCCTGCCAAACAGAAATTATTTTGTATTATTTTGTGTATTACAGATAGAGCAGTATATGGGTTTTTTTTTTTTTTATGTTTACTGTATTTATTCTGAGAGAGAGGGGGAGATAGAGTGTGAGCAGGAGAGGGGCAGAAAGAGAGGGAGAGAGAATCTCAAGCAGGATCCATGCTATTAGCACAGAGCCCGATGAAGGGCTTGAATGCATGAACCATGAGATCCTGACCTGAGCTGAAATCAAGAATCAGTCACTTAACCAAGTGAGCCACCCAGGAGCCCCTACATTGTTTCTGTTTGTTTGTTTGTTTATCACATGTTGTTACAAAAAGTACGCATTTAGACTGATGAGATGATAAACGACTGGCCCAGTGGTAGAATGTACAGTGAGAAACAGAGGAGGCATCAGATCCAGTTGAATTCCAACATTTAATGGACAGCTAGAGAAGGGTGCCCTTGCAAGGGCAGACAAGAGGAGAAGCCCAGGAATGCTGGACTGGAAAAGCACAGAGAAGAGGGCATGTGGGGAAGAAGACTTCGGTAATGATGTCAAATGCTGCTGAGAAGTCAAACAGAATGAGGGCTTGACTATGCCTTCATCTTACTCAGCAACAGGAAGCATTTGGCAGCAGGGATGTCACTGATAATTTAGCAAGGGCTGTTTCTGGGGAATGAGGGGGCGCCAAAGTGGGGAGCTGAGAGGTGAGAGAGGGGTGCAGGGAGAAGGCAAAGATGGTCATGACATGGTTCTCAGAGGATTTAGGTCATAAGAGAGAATGACAGAAGGTGGGGAGGTGAGTAAGGGGGCTGTTTTCTTTTTTTTTTTTTTAATGTTTTATTTATTTCTAGGAGAGAGAGAGAGACAGCGTGAGCAGGGGAGGGTCAGAGAGAGAGGGAGTCACAGACTCTGAAACAGGCTCCAGGCTCTGAGCCGGCAGTCAGCACAGAGCCCGACGCGGGGCTCGAACCCACGAACCACGAGATCATGACCTAAGCGAAAGTCAGACGCTTAACCGACTAAGCCACCCAGGCGCCCCAAGGGGGCTGTTTTCTGTTGAAGCAGATTTGCTAATATGACCTTTGTCTCTCCAGTGGAAAACCACGACATGGACACACGCACACACACACACACACCCTCAGGGGAGCTTACATTGGTTGAAGTTAGCAAGAGAGAAAGGGGATGAAGGTGGGAGCATGAGCAGCACCTGGGTATGGAGCCTGATTTCAGATGGTCGCCCCCTCTCACCGTATGAAACATTTTAGACATCCCATAAAATTCACCTTACTGGGGGCGCCTGGGTGGCTCAGTAGGTTAAGCGTCCAGCTCTTGGTTTAGGTTCAGGTCATGATCTCACAAATCATGGTTTCGAGCCCAACATCAGGCTCTGAGCTGATAATGTGGAGCCTGCTTGGGGTTCTTTCTCTCCCTCTCTCTTTACCCTCTCCCTGCTCAAGCTCGTGCTCTTGCTCTCAAAATAAAGAAATAAACTTAAAAAAATTGTTTTTAATTCGCCTTACTAGATTTTATGAAATTAAGTGCAACTCTGTGAGTTCTGAATTAATCCTAATCACATTTTGGCTTCCTCTAAGCAGATGAACAGATAGGCAGATGACTGCCCTAATCCATCCTGGTGTCCAAGACAGAAGGAAGCCGTTAAAAAAATCCCTTCACATGGGGCGCCTGGGTGGCTTAGTCGGTTAGGCGTCCGACTTTCGCTTAGGTCATGATCTCACGGTTCATGGGTTCGAGCCCAGCGTCGGGCTCTGTGCTGACTGCCAGCTCAGAGCCTGGAGCCTATTTCAGAGTCTGTATCTCCCTCTCTCTCTGGCCCTCCCCTGCTCATACTGTCTCTCTCTCTCTCTCTCCTAGAAATAAATAAAAATATTTTTTAAAAAAATCCCTTCACAGAAATGTACTGATTCAGGGGCGCCTGGGTGGCTCAGTCGGTTAATCGTCCAACTTCAGCTCAGGCCATCATCTCACACATCGTGGGTTTTGAGCCCCATGTGGGTTCTGTGCTCTCAGCTAGCTCAGAGCCTGGAGCCTGCTTTGGATTCTGTGTCTCCCTCTTTCTCTGACCCTCCCGTGCTCACAAGGCTTACAGTGATCTTGTCTTTAAGCCAGAGAGACCTTAAAAAAGAAAGTCCCAGAAAGATGGCGAAGAAACTGTAGAATAAGGCAATTAATTGTGCAATGACCGGGTTGCAAAATTTGCTCACAGAAGTACAGTTCAGGTGTTTCATGGGAAATGAAATGTATCTTCTGTGTAACTAATTGATCCAGTATTTCTCATAGGTCTCCATGGTAGGGGCATGAAGGGAAAACAACAAATTCAGCCCGATCTGGTGCAAAAACCTCCAAACAGTCCTTGTAGGTGCTACTCATTCCCTCTAGGTCAAAATGTATGCGAAGTTTCCCAGAGTCTACCTCCCTCTCTCCCTCTCTTCCATGACCCTGTGTGACAGTGGAAAAGAGGCCCTGGAGCTGTGTGGCGTCCTCCGACTTCTCTGACCTCAGCGGGGACATCCTGCGGTTTCAGCGGCTAAGGCTGGCACCTGAGGTCACGTGTGATCTGGTCCCACAGGGCCCTGCCAGGGCCGGGGATGCTCTGTTGAAGGCTCAGCCCCACTCCCTGTTCACGGGGGTGCACACACGTCTCGGAGGATGACCACGGCATTCCTGGGACAGCTGGGACACTCATAAGAGAGGCAGAGGGCCTCCACTGGAGAGGGCGCTGGCGCTGGGGGCTGCCCTGGGCAAACTGGAGTGTGCCCTGTGCATGTCCTCTACCGGAACCCGGCCAGGGCCTCACCTCTCGCCTCTGCCAGCGGATGCTCCGCCCCCGCCCGCTAAGCAGACATCCAATACGAGGGCACACAGGCTCTGGAGAACAGGCCAGAAGCCCCATGCCTGGTCACGCCACTCTGACCCCTTTACTAGGCTGGACCCCACATTTTTAGCTCAGGACCTGCCTGTCTTTGTGTTTTCCTCAGCTTATCGAGAAACTTCCGAAGTCACCACTTCGAAATGTGACCCGAAGGCAGGATTTGGGATTGGCAAGGGCAACTACGAAACACTGGCATCTGCCTTCCTTTTCCTCTCCCTTGTTCCTGCCCCACAACCCCGGAGGCTAGAAAGCGCGAGGCTTTTTCCCCTTCCTTCTACCATCTGGAAGAGAAAGGCCTTTGACCACACTTTTGCAACTGGAAGGAACAGCTTCTAGAAAGGAGAAGTCTATGCGCTGAGTATTCTAGTCTTAGTTTCTCTTATGTTAAAGTGGGAACCAAAGAAATGTAGAAAACTCCCTCAAGAGAACAGTCTGACTTTAGAGAGCTGTTATTATCTTACAGGAAATATCCTATTGTGAATGTCAAAGTTAAATACAAGTGTCAAGCTTTTCTTCTCTAATAGTCCTACTCTCTCCCAAAGTAGAGGGAGGCCTTGGGCCAGCAAGGAAGACCATAGCCTACTCAAGAGGAAAGAAATCTTCTTTACCCAAAAACCATCTCTGTTAGTCCACTTTTAAGTCTATCTTAATCCTATTATCATCGCTCCTTAAACTCTGCATTAACTCATCTGAATATAAACATGATAGCAATCCTGGGGCACCTGGGTGGCTCAGTCAGTTGGGGTTGAGTGTCTGACTTCGGCCCAGGTCATGACCTTGCAGTTCATGAGTTTGAGCCCCGTGTCAGGCTCTGTGCTGATAGTTCAGCGCCTAGAGCCTACTTCGGATTCTGTGTCTCCTTCTATCTCTGCCCCTCTCAAGCTCCTGTTCTATCTTTCTGTCTCTCAAAAATAAATAAACGTTAAAAAAAATTTAAAAAACAAAATAAAAGCATGATAGCAATCCTAAAAGTGAATTCTTTTGGGAAGACACTTCCCAAAAGACTGTCAAAAACTGATAGACCTGCAAGGAAGAGAAGATGAATCCAGTATTGTAGCTGGAGACTTCAACACATTTCTATTGGAAATGGACATAGCTGGCCGACAGAAAAAGACCATCCACAACTGGGTATAAGTGATATCTAGGCCCTACTGCATCCAACAGCAGCAGAATACACACTCTTCTCAAGCTCACACAGAACTTTCATCAACATAGAACACACCCTGGCCATAAAACATACCATAGCAAAATATAAAAAATACAAATCATACAATACCTACTCTCATACCACAATGAAATTAAACTAGGAATCAAAAACAGAGCAATAACTGGAAAATCTCCAAATATGTGGAGGTTAAACATCACCCTTCTAAGTAATACCTCAGTCAAAGAAAAACTTCAAGAGAAATTGAAAAAGTTTTCAGCTACATAAAAGTGAAAACACAACATATCAAAATTTGTGGGATACAGAGAAAGCGGCGCTTAGAGGTAAATTTATAGCATTAAATGCATAAATTCAAAAAGAAGAAAGATCTAAAACCATTAAAGTTAGTCTCCACTTTAGGAAACTGCTAAAAGAGCAAATTAAGTCCATAATAAGCAGAAGCAAAGAAATAATAAAAACTAGAGCAGAAATCAGTGAACTTGAAAATAGGAAGTCAATACAGAAAAATCAATGGAACGAAAGCTGGTTCTTTGAAAAGATCAGTAAAATCAATAAGCCTCTCTGGCTAGGCTAAGAAAAACAGGGACAGAAGATACAAATTACATATCAG
Source organism: Hyaena hyaena (assembly GCF_003009895.1). Taxonomy (NCBI): domain Eukaryota; kingdom Metazoa; phylum Chordata; class Mammalia; order Carnivora; family Hyaenidae; genus Hyaena; species Hyaena hyaena. Next base: position 360,660 of record NW_024081122.1, read on the forward strand.
AAATGAAGAACGGGACATCGCCACAGATCCCATGGACATTAAAAGGATAATAAAGGAATGTTAGAACATAATCATTATGCTAACTCTCAGGTTATATTAATTACTATCATTATTATTAAGTACTGACCATGCCTCAGGCTATGTTTTGTACTTCACATGAATTATCTTAAAAAGTCATAAGCACTCTACAGAAATTGGAATTATCCTCATGCTACAAATAAGAAAAGAAACTTAACGAGGTTCAGAAACAGTGCTAATGTCAGAGATCTAACAAGTCAGTTCTGCTCTCACTGACTGCCCATCTCCAGGGTTTTCCATTACACCATAGAGTTTCTCAAGCAATCTGGGGGTAGATAGTTGGCTACGGTGTGGTTCTCCCTGCCAAAATCAGGCCACAGTTATTTCTGCAAACCATGGAAATGTATAAAATTTGACCTGCCTTTGTGCGTGACGAGAGAAGTTTCTACTGTCAGAGTGTTTCAGAATAGTTTGCTAGTGTAAAACAACCTTTAGCTTCTTTCTTCCAAGAAACGATGTAATATAAAATAGAGCATGATGAGTATTACCAAGTAGATACTTTCTCCAATTCATAACAGAAATGCACAAAGCAGTTGAGGAGGAGGAGGAGACAACAAAAAAAATTGTTGGCTAGGAAATAAGGGACAGGAGCTATGAGTACAGGGAACAAAGGGGAAAAACACTTGACCTTAATTAAAACGAAAAAAATAATAACCCAGTCCATATTTCCATATTTAAGCTGAGCAAATCTTTCCCATGTCCCAGAACTCACCACCCCCTACCTCGCCACCACCATTTCACATCCTGACTGCGACATGACGAAATCACCCACTTGTGTGAGCAGCACAGTGGCCTGTTACCCTGTCAATATGAAGACAGAGAGCGTTCACTAAAGGGATCAGAGTTACAGGATGAGCAAAAGCAGAGGTAAAGTGGTTGCCATGGAAGACAAAAAGGCTCATTTCACCCCACTGCTTTCAATTCCTCTCCATATACTGGTGACCCAACCAGGGCATATCTGGAAAACTGAATCGAGAGGTTGAGAATAGGCTGCCTGGGAAATGAGTGTGTGACCATGTGCTTTCCCTTCAAACGATGGGACAACGTACCTAGCAAGCCTACAGACGGCTCCACTGCATGGATGAAAATAAAAACGAAAGGCTTAGTTGCCTTGAGAATAAAGACTAACATGCGCCACCCTAACTGATCATGGATCAAAGACTCCGGTCCCTGAAAAACCAGGAGCTTTACAGTCATTGGCCACAGGGGAATCTAAAGGGACTGTTTGAAAGGAATCTAGGAATGTGTGTGAACTGCAGCAGACAGCTGAGTGAAGTGACCCTGAAGTCCCCTGAAGCCTCCATACTCATACAATTTTATGACAGCATGTACATTCCCCGCCCCCTCCCCCTAGGGAATGTGCATTCTGGGTACGAGTGCGGCTGAGTGGAGACAGCGGAGGAAGAATTTCTGTCTCATCCCTCTTGGATGCATGCGTCTGCTTGGCATCAGCGAAGTATTAAGAATCTTGCTCTAAGCAGAGGCCCCTGGTTCTGACACTTTCAGACATCACCAGATGCTGTATTAGTCCCACAGCAAATGCCCCTAAAAGACCAAACTGTGCCCATGTGGCTGAAAGAATGCCCTAACTGCATAATTTCTGTGAAAGGATCATCAACACTCACATGCCCAATTACGAACAGTTTTCTAATTTCAACATGAGACGTTCTTAGAAACTGTCACAAAGCAGATGTCTTAAAGAGGATTTTATTGTCCCAAAGGCATAACGTTATAATTGGATATTCTGTTACCAAAGACTGAGCATGAAACAAATCATAGGCATACATAAACAATAACAGGACATAAAACCAAAGATACATCTATAAATTCCCATAATAGAACTTAGGGATGTTATATTAAGACATAAAACATTAGCAGCAGAAGCCACTTAAGAGACCATCGAGGAGCTGTTCCCAGTACCCCCCCACGCCCAAGACTAGTCACACCGTTATTCCTTGGGAGGTTTGATAAAGAACACAGATGCCTGGACCTCATTTCCAGAGATACTGATTTGGTATGGAATACAAAACAAAATCCTGTATTTTTCTTTTAATTTCTCCAGGTTGATTCAAAAGACCCATGGAGGCTGGGGGCGGGGGGTAGAGTGAGGAATGGCCCCTATAAATGAGACTGGATGCTTTTCTCCTGGATTTTCTGAATAAATGCCAATGGCTTCATCAGTAAAGAAATGTTCATGCTTTGGCATCTAATTATATGACCACTGGTCGCACACTTTTAATCAGAGCTCTTCACATGCAACTAGAAAATATAGTTGCCAATCATACAGAGATCAAGTTTAGATGTCTGCACTCAGGAAAGTAAAATATGCAGATGTCAATAACCTTAAATATTTATGTGCCTGTGGAAGCAAAATATTTAGTGATCAATAATTTATGGCCTATTGTTTTTACCCATCAGGGGGGAAATGAATAGCTGCATTTACGCTTTTTATGCATCACAGTCATGGTAAGTAAGTAGATACCATGATGTTGAACTAAGTGTCTGAAAGGCCAAGGAGTTAAACGAACAAGCACATTTAACTTTTCTCTTTGGATCCCTGCATATACGAAAATAGATACCACGAAGACACCAAGACATACATTCTGTCTTCAAATCACATCTCAAACCCACCCATGTCTTTCTCCACTACCTCCTACCCTGATCCAGAGCACCATCATTTCCATTTCTTTAATGGAAACTGTCTTGCTTCCACCTTCACATTCCAATCCATTCTCCATGGAGAACCCATCGGGGGTCTTTTTAAAACATAAATCAGAACAGAGCAAAACAAAAGTCAGAGCACAGCAGCCCTGTTCTGATGCTTTCCCAACGCACTTAGCACGTAACCAGACTTCTCACCAATCCTATGGAGCCCTCTGTCACCAGGCCCCCGCCGGCCACTCAAAACTTGTCTCCTACGCTCTTCCCTCACACCCCTGGTTTTTCAGCCACAGTAACCTTCTTCCTGACCCTCCTTCTTTTTTTTTTTTTTTAATGTTTATTTATTTTTGAGAGAGAGAGAGAAAGAGAGACAGAGCATGAGCAAGGGAGGGACACAGACAGAGGGAGACACAGAATCCAAAGCAGGTTCCAGACTCTGAGGGGTCAGCACAGAGTCCGATGCGGGGCTCGAACCCACAAACCATGAGATCGTGTCCTGAGCCGAAGTCAGATGCTTAACTAACTGAGCCACCCAGTTGCCCCACTTCCTGCTGACCCTCCTTCCTGTCAAATTCCTTCCCACTGTTCTATGCATCAGCTGCTCCCTTGACCTGGAACTCATTCCCCGCTGAGTCATACACAGGTGTGTCTCCTCCTATCTTTCAAGTCTCATGCTCAAATGTTATATCCTCACAGAGCCTCCCCAATTACTCTAAAGCCAAAATGCTCATCCCTAGCTGGTAGCACCTGATTTACATATTTTGTAAGCTCTAAAGGGAAGAGCCTGCTGTGTTTACCACTATAACCCCAGCACCCAGCACAGGGCAATGCATATAACAAATGTTTCTTAGATGCCAGTTATACATGTATATGTGTATGTATATGTATATGCATGTATATATGAATGCATATATGTATTTGTATACGTAAATGTATGTGTATGTGTATATGATGTCAGGAGCAGACCTTGACATCAGCAAGCCATACATTCTGAGCCATTCTCATATTCTCCCCAAACACAAATACAGTAGCACACAACGTCCTTAAAACATGGAGCGATGTGGACTATTTCACATAAATCCAGACTGTAGGTTAGTCCGATGTCCTCCTCTTTGATCTTAAATAGCTATCTTCTGCCTAATAACCACTGTTTCTTAAAACGCTTCACTTCATCTTCATTTTCATTTTTTCATTATCAGCACTAGTAGTTTACTTCCTTCAGAGAGGTTACTTTCTCACTAATACAAAAGTTTTTTGGGTTTTTTAAAAAAAAATTTTTTTTTTTTTTGAGACAGAGAGAGATACAGTGTGAGCAGGAGAGGAACAGAGAGACACACACACACACACACACACACACACACACACACACACACACAGAATCTGAAACAGGCTCCAGGCTCCGAGCTGTCAGCACAGAGCCCGATATGGGACTCGAACCCATGAACCGTGAGATCATGACCCGAGCTGGAGTCGGACACTTAACCAACTGAGCCACCCAGCCACCCCACACTAACACAAAAGTTTTTAAGGTTTCTTTTTTGTTGTTGTTGCTCGGGGGTCACATAAGTAGTTAGCATGCCCAAGTCTTGTTAATATTTCAAGAGATGTCCAGCACTTGTAACAAATGCATAACACAAAGCCGGCTGAGCAAGGCGCGCTGGCTGTTCCAGTCTGGCGGGCATGTGACTCTCCTTAATGTCTCATCTCTCAAAGTCTAGGATGCTCGATCTGCACCCTAGAACTACCTAGATGGGGTAGATCAAAATGTGAACGCAAAATCCATGAAAATGAAGGGTCTACCATACTCTCTTCAGTTTAAGTTGGTTTTGTTTTGCTTTGTTTTTCTAAAGAGCACAGAGAACACATCAATGGAAGAGGAGTGGCTTTATTTGGGTGCCGATGAGCACTGTGGTTGTCTGCTCCTGAAGGCAGGAGCTGCCAGCTTGTCTTGGAGGGTTTCTGGCAGTCAGAGAATCTGCCCAGTACTGGATCAGTGCCAACCAATCCATTGGCCCAAGTCTGCTCGAGCTGCAGTAATGAAATCTGTCCGATGCCTCCTCATGGCGGTCAGGAGGAAAGTGCTTGACTTCAGGCACTGGTTATTTCTGTGCTCCCTTCCGTATTTTTAAGGCTAACCCGAGGCATGCTTTCAGATTTTCAGCCATTTGCTCTCCCTTTAATCTTTATATTACCACACACTATCAAAGGACAGAGAGGGTTAGAAACAAAGAGTCAGAAAGAAGGCAACGAGATTTCCCATCCTGCCTGAACAGCCTTTAAAAAAAACCATTATGAGGCTCCCCCAAAGCCTTTGTCGTTAGACCAAATTAAATCTAGCAAAATTCAGTTGATTCATCATTTTATGTGGAGAGATTGAAAATCAAGTAATATTAATATGCAATTTTTTTCATGGAAGGAAATGAGTACATTAGTGAGAAGAAATATTAATGTCTTTGCATAATTAACACTCTTCCCAAAGGTATCCTGATAAAAGCAGAAAAGTCTAGGAATTGGATAATTTATTAATAACTGTTCTCACTGTCCTTGTGCTTAACTACCTCCCAAGACAAAATATCTTTGTTAATTAAATTTTATTTATACCAAATTAATACCTGCGCATGGCTTAAAAAGTGAAATCGTTTTATCCAGCCATTAATACCAGCCTGCCCCGTGCCCATCCCTTTCCCTGGTGCCAGAAGTCACCACTCCAATTCTTTCAGGTGTTTCTTCTGTATTCATACTCCAAAAAATACCTAAATAACATGCTTAACATGCTATTTCTTGATATTTCAGTTTTGGATTAATACCTACTGTACTGCTGCTATGGAAGATGTAGATTGAACTTGCCTAAATCACCTTTCCCCCACACAATTGTCTTCCTTCCTCATTCATTTTTTTCCTTATCTTTTTTTAAGTTTTTATTTAAAGTCCAGTTAGTTAACATAGGGTGTAATGTTAGTTTCAGGTGTACAATATGAAGTGTACACTTCCGTACACCACCCAGTGCTCATCACAAATGCACTCCTTAATCCCCATCTCCTATACCACCCCTCCCCCACGCACCTCCCCTCTGACTCTTCACCCATTTTTGATGAAGTGAATATAGCCAGCACTTTCATTATTACAGGATTTACTGCTGAGCCAAACCAGTGTGTTATCATTACACTTTCTTTCTTGAAAAAAAATTTTTTTAATATTTTTATTTATTGCTAGGAGAGAGAAACAGAGAGAGAGACAGCATGAGCAGGGGAGGGTCAGAGAGAGAGGGAGAAACAGACTCTGAAATAGGCTCCAGGCTCTGAGCTGGCAGTCAGCACAGAGCCCGACGTGGGGCTCGAACCCACGAACCGCGAGATCATGACCTAAGCGAAAGTCGGACGCTTAACCGACTAAGCCACCCAGGCGCCCCTCTTTCTTGAAAATTTGTTTTGTTTTGTTTTCAAATCTCTGGCCAATTGTTCCCACATCTTCCAAAAGCCCTGAAAAATGCCTATTAAGTCAATCTCCCACATGGACGAACTGACATACACCTGGCAGATTATAACCCTCCTGCACAAGAGATTCTGAGTATGTTGAAGTGGGGGCTGGGGAGTTAGGGCTCTGTTTTCTTGTTCACTCATGACCTTAGGGTGAGCTGAGTTTGGGAACCACTCATCTACAGCAAAATAAATAAGGTCATAAACCCTCAAGTTTTAGAAATTCAAGTGGCTTCGGGCTTGGTTCTCCACCATTCCAGCATCACTTGAAGACACTTTCTAGAGATGGAAACGAATTTGACATGAGTTGGAAGAATGACCCACACCTTATACTACATGAACGATCGACAAAACTACCACAACTCCCATGGAAAGGCCCACGATTTTGGCTTTTTCACTTTCCAACAAACGACCTTGACACTTGAATGCTGGGCCTCAGTAAGGCTGAAGGCTGTTCTCATGACAGCTGTTTTCTTGTTACTAACCCTGGCTGCCAGATCAGATGTAGTTAAAGTAAGAATCAATCATATCAAACTGATATGATACATGTTACAACACAACTGGCCCCCAAGTGGCCACACTGACTTTCTGCAGCATCCGGCATGTGGCGCCTGTGCTGTGTGTCCAGCTGTGCAGGCACCCAGGGTAAGGGTTCCTCCTCTTAATTACAAAACTAGGAAATGACACGTTATTAAGAAAATAGCTAAAAGAGCCAAAAAGTGATTGCTTCTAGGGACTAGAAAATGAGGCCAGATTCTGCGGTTTCTTTGAACTAAGCCTTCTATCAAGAAGTTTAATTCAACCATGCACATGAAAAGAACTGATAAAACATAATTTAAATACAACAGGGTGTTAATTATAGAGTCAAATGGACTCATTCGAAAAGAATGCCAGGTACAACATGGGCAAGTTATATGACACCTCAAGACCCAGTGAAGGTAAAAACACTAGTGTTCTCATTTCCTCCCCATCTCCACGTGAGGATCAGGCTGGCTCCACTTCCTCATTCATTCAACAATGTTTCTTGAAGCCCACCAGGAGCCAGACACTGTTCTAGATCGTGGGATGACAGCAAGTGAGTGAAACAAAGTTCTTGGTCTTCCCGTACTTAGATCCTAACGTGGGGACACCACGGGTAACTGGCCCCCAATGGATGAGAGAACTTTGGGGGTGATGGGTGCCATGAAGAGAAAACACAGCCAGGCAAGGGTTTATGCCACTGGAGAGTGGCGTCAGAGAGAGCACTACTTCAGAAAGAAGGTGAAGAAAGGGGCTTCTCTGAGGAAGCATCACTCACAGAGACCTGACTGGTGGGAAGGAATGAGCCAGGAGAGCGCATCCCAAGGAGAGAAAGCACAAGTGAGAGATCCAGAGGCTAGAAAGGCTCCCCCTGTGTGGGGGAGGCAGCTCAGGGTACGAAGGAGCAAGCACGGTGAGCCTGAAGAACTGAACAGAGCCCGGCAGTCTCAGAGGCCATGGTAGGGACCTGGAGTATTAACGAGATAAGACGTCCCTGGGAGCTCTGTGACTGGCCTTACCCTCTGTGAAGTATCACACAAATAACTGCTGAAGTAAAAATAAAATGTCTATTTAAAATAAGAGGTTTGGGGCGCCTCGGTAGCTCAGTCGGTTAAGCATCTGACTCTTGATTTCAGCTTAGGTCATGATCTCACGGTTTATGAGTTCGAGTCCCGCGCTGGGCTCAGTGCTGACAGCACGGAGACTGCTTTGGATTCTGTATCTCCTTCTCTCCCTCTGCTCCTCCCCTGCTTATGCTCTCTCCCTCTCTTTCTCTCTCTCTCAAAATAAATACATATTCACAAAAATGAATAAGAGGTTTGATCATAGCAGAGATACATATATGTAGGCAGATACAAACACATATACATATGTATACACATCTTGTACATAACACACAATCTACCACCTCGTTACTATGAGCTTCTTTTCATGTTCAACTTCATTACTGCCCACACAGTCTAATGAAGTCCATTCCTTTCCCATCTTCCAAAGAAGTCTTAATCTGGCATGCTACTAACAATTACCTACTGATTCAATGCACGGGGCCCAAGAGCAAGTCAACCTCTGGAGACAAAAATCACTAAGAACCAACACATAATGGATGAGAGGAGCAGAAATCTCTACCCTTGAGCACGGTTCGCGGCTGCGTCACTCATGAAGCCCGGGAGGGCCATATAAGGGAATCTTTGGAGGTTGTTATCACACCAACTGTGATATAATCGTGTTTGACTGAACTTGTTTGTTCTCTGGGCTTCTCCGGCGCGTGGCAAGGGGCCTGGCGGGGGGCGGCCCTCTGCAGACACCCTGTATAACTCGATGTCAGAGTAGAAACCAACAGGACATATGCCAAGATTCAAAGTAATTGTGAGACAGAACACATACTTGGCCCCGCTCTCCGAATGTATGCGTGGCATGAAGGAGAACCTATTCTGTGATTCCTGGGCTCCACGACAAGTTCAAGAATACAGAAAGGGATGAGAGAGCAGAGCCTGTGAGGACCATACTGAAGAATCTCTATGGAAACTTCTATGTGCCCTGCTCTGAGCCCCCTGCTTCTACGGGGCTACCGGGGGAACTCCTCTGAAAAAGGTAATATGTTCTTGCAACTCAGAGACATAGGACTAGTGCCCACCTCACGCCGAGGAGGTGCAGGAGGACTGTGGGCCAGGGCTGGGCTCCCCGACCCACCTTGCTAGGAAAATCTAGAGGGTGAGGGGCAGTAACCTGCCTATATGACCGGAGGGCTGTGCGCTGTGATCTGCCCGTGACCCCAGAGCTAGGGGCTACTCAGGGCACGTGTGGGGAGCAGGCGGGGAGTCTTGAGTTCTCCTACAGCCCTATGAGGGACAAGGGGAGCTCAGCAGAGGGAAGCTGGATGGGTTCCGCAGGGTATCCGGGGCTGGGAAGCTGTCTGACTCCCCAGGGCAGAGACACAGCTTACTGAGAAAGGACACTGTGAAAGCCCAGTGGGGAACTCCAAAAGCCATGAAAAGGCCCCCGAATAGAAAAAGTATCCTTTGTCATCTATCCAGCCCGCTCAAGGACACCAACTCTAACCATCTGACAGGTTCGGGAGACATGAAGCCACCAGCCAAGCAGGAAATGTCCTATCTTCTTAATTCTCTGCCGTCTCCTCACTGCACCTCTAACAGGCTCTAAAGCAGCTGGTGGTGGAGGTAGAGGGAGCAAGCAGAGCGTAGAGGGCAGAAAGAACACAGGTGCCTTTCCCAGGGTGGCGGCTTGAAGCATGAAAGCAGTCGGAGCTGGGGAAAGCAGCAAGATGCTACACAAGCCCGGTTCACAGTCAGGAAGGGGCTCTTCGTGGGACTGAACGTGCCACTTACTAAGCTCGAAACTGCGCATACAACTTAAAGTGACCCTAAAACTGTCCACTTCCTGGGGCTCAGTCAGTGAAGTGTTCGACTCTTGATCTAGGCTCAGATCATGATCTCAAAGTTCATGAGTTCGAGTCTCATGTCGGGCTCTGTGCTGACAGCGTGAAGCCCGCTTGGGATTCTGTCTCTCCTTCTCTCTGTGCCCCGTCCTTCCCCCACCCCCCGCACTGCTTATGTGTGCTCTCAAAATAAATAAACTTTTAAAAAATTGTCCATTTCCTAAGAGTGAGCACAAGAGGTGGAGATCTGCCAGAGTCTCCAGTTAGGGGACAACGGGGAAACTGAAGCCCCCAAATAAGGTTTTATAGGGCAGGGAGAAACAAAGAAAGTGTGCTTATCTCATTCGATAATTCATGCTTGTTCATTGTTCAGGCCACGAATGAATGAATGAATGAACGAACGAACAAATGAAACTTTTACAAAAGAGTAAAGGCTTGCATGAAGACCTGGAAAATGGAGATGAATGGTAACAGGATTCATGGATGACCTAGCATTTCAGGAGGAGAAAGAGGTCAGATCTGGCATGCATGCTCTTATGGTGTTGATGGTATGTAGAGTGCCGTAAAACATTAATAAACAGAGTATGAGTTGTAGAATCAGATGTTCAGGTTTGGGTACATGATCAGGCACTCTCCATCTGTGTGACCTTGGGCAAGTCACTTACATTCTCTGAGCCTGTTTCCTCAGCTCTAAAATGGCAATATTACCTAGGGTACTACACAGTGATGTGATGATATTTTCTTTTTTTTAAGTTTATGTATTTATTATTTTTGAGAGAGAGACAGTGCGAGCAGGAGAGGAGCAGAGAGAATGGGGGCGGGGGGGTGCCAGGGAAGAGAGAGAGGAGAGAGAGAATTCCAGGTTCCACACTGTCAGCATGGAGCTCGCTGCGGGGCATGATGATTTGAAATGAGAGAACACACAGGGGCGTCTGGGCGGCTCAGTAGGTTAAGCGTCCGACTTCGGCTCAGGTCATGGTCATGATCTCACCGTTCTTGGGTTCGAGCCCCGCGTCAGGCTCTGTTGACAGCCAGCTCAGAGCCTGGAGCCCGTTTCCAGTTCTGTGTCTCCCTCTTTCTCTGACCCTCCCCTGCTCATGCTGTCTCTCTCTCTCTCAGAAATAAATAAAACATTAGAAAAAAAAATGAAATAAGAGAACACACAGAGAGTATCTCTTTGGTGCCTGGCACAGAATGGGCACTCATAATGTCAGCAATTATTACTACTCTCTGTTAGGGACAGAGGAAGCCAATTAAAATGTTTCCCGTAATTCTAAGCTCATCAAGCAACCTTATGATTCTTATTCCATTTTCGGGCAAACTTGATCACTGAGCAGAGATACTCTGAATAATGAACAGCAGTATTCCTGTAACTGTGAAGATAACCCCCTAATAAATCCACGTTTTCGGTATAACCAGGAGTCTCCATTTGGAATAGTCGGATCACCACTCATTAAAGTCTGATTACTGCTTGGTGACAGATGAGGAGTGCACCAGAGCGCTGACTCAAAAGGCCCTCTCTCAAGAGCTGGGCCACCACTCCTACACTCCTCTCTTTTTTTTTTTTTTTTAATTTTTTTTAATGTTTTATTTATTTCTAGGAGAGAGAGAGAGAGAGAGACATCATGATCAGGGGAGCGTCAGAGAGAGAGAGAGTCACAGACTCTGAAACAGGCTCCAGGCTCTGAGCATAGAGCCCGACGCGGGGCTCAAACCCATGAACCGCGAGATCATGACCTGAGCGAAAGTCGGACGCTTAACTGACTAAGCCACCCGGGCGCCCCTATACTCCTCTCTTTTTAATTATACGTGATCCCAATAAGACACTGAAAAATCCCAAAGTGTCTTTTATAAATTTTTTTTAATATTTACTTTTGAGAGAGACAGAGTATGAGCAGGGGAGGAGCAGAGAGACACAGAATCAGAAGCAGGCTCCAGCTCTGAGCTGTCAGCACAGAGCCTGACATGGGGCTCAAGCTCACCAACCTCAGGATCATGACCTGAGCCAAATCTGGATGCTTTACCAACTGAGCCACCCAGGTCCCCCCAGCAAAGTGTCATTTAAAACAAAGAAAGCCTGAGAACAAACTGAGGGCTGATGGGGGAGGGGGAGAAGGGAAGGAGGGCAATGGGCATGGAGGAGGGCACTTGTTGGGATAAGCACTGGGTGTTATACAGAAACCAACTTGACAATAAACTATTTAAGGAAAAATAAAAAATAAATAAAACAAAGAAAGCATCTACTGTATTTGTTGTCATTTGTTCATGTATAAATGTATTTCATTACAACACTCTGAGGACTGATCATCTGTAGGTGGCTTACAACAGAAACACCTTCTCACTCAGGAGACCTTTTTAATACCAGAACGCCTTGTTCGTTAACACGTCAGACAGAGTGAACTAGAATGCCGATTCCTGTTGCTTTGCTCGTGATACCTCCCTGGCTGGGGCTCTCCACACTCTCCTCTAAAAACCTTCCTTGTAACTCTGGTTCTTGAACAAGTCTTGCAGAATGATACTACCCATTTCTGATTATTCCTTGACTCCTAAGTCTTCTCTGAGGTTGAATCTATAATCTGTACTATATCATCCTATGCTTTTCCATTAAGAAAAAGTTCTGGTTCCTACCACCCGTGCAGGTAACCAACAACAAGCCTTTTCACTCTGTGCTTTATTTCCCTCTTCATCAAAATAGACAGAATTCCGACCTTCCAGGTTGTTTTGACAAGGAAATGAGATCACATTCTAGAAGAGGGTTGGAGGGTGCCTGGGTGGCTCAGTCGGTTAAGCTTAGTCTGATTTTGGATTTCGGCTCATATCATGATCAATCTCACAGTTCGCAATTGCAGCCCTGCATTGGGCTATGTGCTGATGGTGTGGAACCTGCTTGGGATTCTCTCTTTCTCACTCTCTCTCTCTCTCACTCTCTCTCTCTCAAAATAAATGAACAAACTTTAAAAAAAGAGAAAGTGGTAGCGGGCACAAGGAGCCTGGACCCAGGGTAAAGATACTAGAACTCCCAGCAGGCACTCAGCACTCAACCCCGGAGAGTTGAACTGTAGCTGTGCTTGGAGGAGAGCAAACCTGATGTCCTTCCTCTTCATAACCTCCAGCCTCCATCAAGGTGTGCAAACACGCATATTCCTGAGGAAGTACAGTATTTCAGGAGCCTCCTTGTTTTCTTTCTCCCCATGTACCGGTGTTTACTAGAACTTCTATTTAGAAGATCACCTAAAACGTAAGCACTTCCCTGCTCTAAGGACCCCCAATTCTCGTCAAGGGGACTCTCGTCACGATAAACACTTTTTGAGAGAGATCTGTCAAAAAGCACAGAGCTGTGTGTTTTGCACGTTGTTTTGAAATCACTACGGTGACAGCTTCTAAGACTCTTGTAACTCTTGGACTTTTGGGTTAAAAAAATAACTTATTCCCTTGTGACCACTTAACTTTTTGTTTCAGAGAATTGTTAATGTAGCTGAAACCTTGCATTTTTCAAATGGCTCAAACCAGATGCAGTATTCACGGTTTACGTATGAAGTAAATGATTCACATTCAGGAAGAAGAAAAAGAAAGTAGGCTACAAAGGGAACAAGCAAACTCAAAAATATCCTGGTTTACAATAGCTTCGAGGTTATATAATCCTCTGAGTTTCCATTTCGCTAAATTAGGTCAGCTTTTGACACCTGAATCATTGTCACTGAGTCCCAGGTGCAGTTGTAAGTTACCTACTTAATTAGAATTTGGAGCCCTCAGACAGACAAGTGTGTTGTCTTCGTTCGATTTTGTTCAACAGACCTTGATAATGAACTGAATTTCTAATTCAGTCTGTTAAAAACCAGACATCTTAAGCAATTCCAAAATCCAAATATCCAGGTTTAATTATACCCATGAGTGTGCGTTCGAACATGGCGCAGGCAAAAAAGGTCAATGGATCAGGTGTCAGGGCACCCTGGCTCTCCACACCACTCTGCAGCTAAGCCCAGTGTCACTGTGGCATGTCCCTAACCTTCCCGAGCCTCGGTCTTCTCACCCTGATGAAGACAAGGTTGACTCTCACGTCCTTTATGGCTCGAGGTCTCGATGACTATTTCCCGAGCACCTCCCACACAGAAGGGATGAAGGCGTACAAAGATGAATCGATATGGACCTATCAACAAAGACTTCATACGGTAGAAAGGAAGGGATGATCCTACAGAAGAAAACCAAATGCCATAGCTCCATCACTTATCTTTATTTCTCAGGATTGGTAGCATGCCTGGCATATAGGCATCTAATGGGAGGGAATGAGGAATGGTTCCCAGGTGTTATATTTGAGTTGGTTTTTATTTATTTTTTTTTAAGATTTTTTAAAAATATTTTTATTTATTTCTAGGAGAGAGAGAGAGAGAGGGTCAGAGAGAGAGGGAGATACAGACTCTGAAGCAGCCTCCAGTCTCTGCGCCGGCAGTCAGCACAGAGCCCAACGCGGGGCTCGAACCCACGAACCGTGAGATCACGACCTAAGCGAAAGTCGGACGCTTAACCGAGTAAGCCACCCAGGCGCCCCTTGAGTTGGTTTTTAAAAGGCCATTCAAATTTGCAGCAACATGGATGGAACTGGAGGGTGTTATGCTAAGTGAGATGTCAGTCAGAGAAAGACAGATATCATGTTTTCACTCATATGTGGATCTTGAGAAACATAACAGAAGACCATGGGGTAGCAGGGAAGAAAAGCTACAGAGAGGGAGGGAGGCAAACCATAAGAGACTCTTAAATACTGAGAAGAAACTGAGGGTTGATGGGGAGTAGGGGAGAGGGGAAAGTGGATGATGGGCATTGAGGAGGGTACTTGTTGGGATGAGCACTGGGTATTGTATGGAAATCAATTTGACAATAAATTATATTTTAAAAAATAAAAATAGCCAACATTCAAGGCTCTTCATGTTCTGGTCCCTATATATCATCCGATCTCTCTCTCTCTCTCACCCAGAAATAGGCTATAGCTTTGCTGTAGCTCAGATAATATTCATAACTTTCTACTTCCATGCCCACATTCATGCCATTCTTCATACTAAAATGTCCTCCAATCTCAACACAACCCAATTCCATTATCCCTCAACATACCAATTCCTCGTATTTTATAAAGGAGATCGATCTTATGAAGCCTTTCCTGATCCCTCCAATCGTATGTTCTCTCTCCCTTCTTTGAAATTCCACAAGATTTAATGACATTTCTCTTATGGTATATATGTCAGTTAGCCCTGCATTACAGCCTGGTAATGTTTTTGTCTCAAGATAATAATCTGTGACATTAGACATTACATTATTCACCCATAATCCCAAACAAATGGGAGGTTATCAGTAGCTTATTTGACAGGACAAATATAGAAAGGACAGTTTAGAACAGAAACTGAATAAACAATGGCACTAAGTTAAGAACATTTGTGGCTTATGCCTAAAATGGTGACTACTGGGGTGCCTGGGTGGCTCAGCCGGTTGAGCATCTGGCTTCGGCTCAGGTCATGATCTCATGGTTCGTGGGTTCGAGCCCCATGTCAGACTCTGGGCTGATGGCTAGCTCAGAACCTGGAGCCTCCTTCTGATTCTGTATCTCCTTCTCTCTCTGACCGTCTCCTGCTCATGCTGTCTCTCTCTCTCTCTCTGAAATAAATAAAACATTTTTAAAAAATGGTAACTACTGCAGTTTCTTTTAAGTTTATTTATTTTTGAGATAAAGAGAGAAACACTCTCCACAGAGAGTGGAGGAGGAGCAGAGAGAGAGGGAGACACAGAAACCGAAGGAGGCTCCAAGCTCCTAGCTGTCAGCAAAGACCCTGATGCAGGACTCAAACCCACAAATCGTGAGCTCATGACCTGAGCCAAAGTTGGTAGCTTAACTGACTGAGCCACCCAGCTGCTCCTGCAGTTTGATTTCTGAACATAGCTTTTAGTTGACAGAATCTCAGTGGTTAAGTTTGGAAGATGGGTTGGATTCAGATTACAGGGCCTTGAATGCCAGGATAATAAAAATGGCATACACTTAGCTCCTAAGGAGAATCGCTGATGGCTTTAGAAGCTGAAGAGTAACAAAACCTGAGATAAGAAAATCAAATGAGAAGCACTCTGGCTGACATACTAGCCTCCTGGGAATCTGGCTGGAGGCAAGTCCATCCCTGAGAGAAGAGTCGAGTCTTGGTGTGCTGATAAAAGTGCGTAATCTGCGAGTGGATCTGTGAGTCCTGGAAAAGTCACGAAGCTAAATACTGCTGTGTAGGCTTCCTGATAACCCGGTATTTTAGTACCCCCCTCAATAAAAGGAAATAGGTTCAAACCAAAGCATCATTACCCATTTCCAAACTGTTGAAAAAAAGAATATTCTATATTTTTTCCAGAGAAGACAGAGGGGAAGAGAAAACACACTACATACAAAGCATGGAGACTCAAACAAGCTTCAGATTCCTCAGCAAAACCACTTGAAGCCAGAGGACAGAGGGAAACTCTTTCAGATTCAGAAAGGAAAGAATTTCTAACCTAGACTTCTATGCTAAGCCAAACCATCAATGAAGGTAAGGGGAAAATGAACACATTCTCACACACTCAGAGTCTCTGAAAACTTATCTTCCATGCACCTTTCTCAGAACACACTGAAATAAAGATATAAATGAAGAAAAAGAAAAAGAAGGCATAAAAGAAACAGGAAAGGCAATGCAAGAGGGAGGCACAAAGAGTCCTCAGAATAACGAGGAGCCAGGACAGCACCTGGGTGCCCAGCCAAAATGGCAACCGCTCTAGACGGCAGGGGGTCAGGAATCCTTGGGAGATGTTTCCTTAAGAGCATCTGATGCTACTCCCGGCCAAACAGGCTGGGTGGGGAGAGTCATCTTAGCAGATGACATGGCTCACTGGGATTATATAAATGATGTAAATACTGAATACTAATCTACCTAAAATAATACATCTTTTTGGGAAGGCTATGGGGATGTGGAATTGAGTAGAGAAGGGGGAAGCAGGAGTAAGGAAGGAAAGTTAAATATTCAGCTTCCATAGTAAGAATCAATCGATACAGACTCTTAAGTACAGAGAACAAACTGAGGGTGGATGGGTGGACGGTGGAGGAGAGGAGAAAATGGGTGATGGGGATTGAGGAGGGCACTTGTTGGGATGAGCACTGGGTGTTGTATGGAAGCCAATGTGACAATAAACTACATTAAAAAAAAAAAAAAGAATCAATCTATACTGTCTAAAACCGAAAAGTCACGAAGTGACAATCTAAGCATGTTATTTGGAAATAAAGGAGGTCTACGTGCATGAACACGTTAAAAATTGTAAATGTTTCGGGTGCCTGGGTGGCTCAGTTGGTTGAGTGCCTGACTCTTGGTTCCTCCTATGGTTTGTGAGTTCGAGCCCCACATCGGGCTCTGCACTAAGCATGAGGAACCTGCTTGGGATTCTCTCTCCCCACTGTCTCTGTTCCTACCCTACTCATGCTCTTTCTCTATCAAAATAAATTTTTAAAAAAAGAAAAAAGAAAAAAAAAGTTGTAAATGTTTAAAAGACAGCCACTGTGATACAACCACTTGGGATGTTGGTCTGGCAATATCTAATAAACGTAAATTCATACCAAACAATTCCACTGCTAAGTGTTAACCTCACAAAATCTCACACGTGTACGTGGATTGTTTATTGCAGCGTTTTTCGTCATAAGTAAGGTTTTGGAAATAACCTAATGTCCAACAAGAGAAAAATGGCATGTAGTGTGATAAATATAAATTCATGAAGTGTGATATAAATAAATTCATGAAGTGTGATATATATAAATTCAATGTAAGACCATACAACAGTGAAAAATGGAAGCCTGGAGCGATGAGTAGCCAACATCAATAAATCCAAAAACTGTGTTAAGTAGAAAAGCAGGTTAGAGAGAAAAGAGAAACAACATATCACGCTATTTACATAATATTCAGAATAATACCATATATGTTCATATAACATATATACACACACATACACATATATCAGGATCATAATTCCCTCTGGGGTAGAAGAGTGGAAAATGAGGTCAGAGAAAGGTTCACAGAAGGTTTTGATTTTCCTTATAATGCTTTATTTCTTATGATATATAATAATACCTCAGTCTCCATTACAGTATCTATAATTTTTGTGTATAACTACAGTATTTCTAGGAGCTTCTGTTCAAATTTGGAAAATTAAACTCCTACATTTAATTGTCCTTTATCTCCAAATACGATCAGAGGACCCTAATCCTTTAGGCAAACTCATAGAGCTTCAAGTTTCAGAATTCTGAATTCTTTGGATTTTAGAAGGGATTCTACAAGTCCATGTATTACATTCCACTTTCAGTGGGATCTGTGGTCCAGTGATGTTCAAAGTGAGCATCTGACACTACCCAGGTGGTTGTTCTCCCGTCAGGACACATGAGCCACCAGCCTGGCCCCAGGCAAATAGCCCTCTCTCCTCCAACCTGCACTGACTGCCTCTGAGGAGCAGAGATGGGAAGCAAGTGAACGGGGACACTGTTAGGCCTCTGTGAAGACTCTGGACTCTGTGCTACCCAGATCTTTAAGTACCTAGGACCTCCCTGACTCCTGACTTACACCAGGGCACTAGCGCCCACTGCTCTGTAGCCCTGCCCTACTGTGGGGCAAATACACCACCTGATTCCTGCTGAACTCATTTCCTGCTTTATTTCAGTCACTCTTAGGCAGAGCATTGAGAATGACGCAGCTCTACATCCCAGTCCGTGTCCTGCCTCTCCAAAGCCAGACTACACACACACACACACACACACACACACACACACACACACACACACTCACAGCACTCTAAAGCAGATTTCCTTTCCCTGACCTCCTAACTGATCAACCTTGCCTACATTTGCCCGAATCTGCTCACCCATGTTCCCCTGTGCCCCCACCACTCATCACCCAGGGGCTCTGTTTTCCCTGCCACTGCTAGCATCTTGCTAACAACCCCCCCCCAAACTGGGTTTGGTTGCCCTCAATCGCAGCATGACGTATAATCAGCCTCAGGAAGTGTTGAATACCTACTTGCTTTTGAAAGCCGATGCTGAAAAATATTTTTATTTTTGTTGCTGATTAATCTGACTAATGAAATAAAGAACCCTGTGCTTAGTGTAGGTCCCATTAAACATCTGTTATGGTAATCAACACCCTGGCTATTATCGCGGGTGACATTCTGAATTGATATTGGCAATAGAATCAATACCCAATTCCCTCAATACCAAATTCAGTGAGCACAGTATGCAACTGGGAAAAGGTGAGAGGAAATACCCGTTCTCCTCCATAAGTCCGTTCTCCTGACTTGCCAAGTGGCCAGTCAGCTACTTTTATGTTGGTCAACCTTGTTGATTTACTGTGTTTGCTAAATGCTCAGGCCTTACACAGAGCAGAGGCAAAGGCTCTCAGGCACGCCACGGGGCTTTCAAGGGGAGTTCCACCCTGTCCTCTTTGGGAGGGAAGCAGAAGTCAGCTCTGGAGCAGGATGTCAGCAAGCAAAGGGACAAAGGCAAAAGCCCCACTTACCATAGAAGAGGAGTGCTTTGGTCATGCGATGATGTAGGTAGGTCCGGTCGATGGTGAAGAAGCACGCATCTGCTCCGCACTGGCCTAGCCTTCCGGTTTCCCCAGTCAGTGGGGACCACCAGAGCATGATGGGGTAGTTATCGGTCTCCAATTTCTTTTTCAAGTTCAGCGCTTCGTTCTCAGGGAGTGGATAGAGATGTGTAGGCTCCTCCTCCAACTTTGCTTGTCCATCTCGCACATTGGAATTTTTAAACTTCTTCCTTTCAAATCTTCCCAGCTCAACCACTACCTGAAAGAGAAGACAATTACCACAGAGTTGGATTGTTTAATTTCCATTTGCACATCTCCCATTCAACTGCACGACTGGGCCTCATATTAGTTCTCTATTGCTGCTATAACAAATTACCACAAACTCAGCAATTGAAAAGAACACATGTATGATTACACAGTTCTAGGGGTGAGGAGTCTGCCCTGGGTCTCACCAGGCTAACCGCAAGGTGTCGACAGGGCTACATTCTTCTCTGGAAGCTCTGGAGAATCCATTTTCTTGTTTTCCTATCTTTTAGAACTACCCACCATTCTTGACTCGTGGTCCCTTCTCCATCTTCAAAGCCGGCCATGTTGCCTCTCACTGTTATTCTCTTGTCCACCTCTGTCTGACCAGGGAAGACTCTTAGCTTTTAAGGACTCGTGTGATTAC
Source organism: Hyaena hyaena (assembly GCF_003009895.1). NCBI lineage: Eukaryota > Metazoa > Chordata > Mammalia > Carnivora > Hyaenidae > Hyaena > Hyaena hyaena. The sequence continues at coordinate 380,532 of NW_024081122.1, forward strand.
ACTGGGCTCACACCGATAATTCTGGATAATCTCCTCATCTCAGTGTGTCACCTTAATCCCATCTGTAAGGTCCCTTTTGCCATGTACATTTACATATCTACCAACAGGGATGCTTTGCTCTACTTACCACATACCAGGTACATTTTTCTATGTCATAGGCATCGACTATATCCAGACATAGTTTCATCTCTTAATGAAGCCCGTGAGAACCAAGGCTATTACCTGGCTATTGCTGGAGAACACAGTCTAGGGAAAATTAATTATGAATTACCAATCGGTTTCTTTTTAGTACAGTTAAAGGAGTCATAACGCAGGTCTTACATTTCTAAGAATTTCCACTGTGATATCAAGTGAAGGCTACAGTGAGCCCTGGGCTCCCTTCCATGTAAAACTATGTGGATTGATTTCAGGACAGTCTGGGTCACTGGACAGCTAGGAGTCAGTACCGGAATCTGGAGTGCAGGGTGGACAGAGTAGAAACAGGAAGTCAGTTATTCTCCAAAAATGCTGCCTCTTCATCAAATTTTAAGGGTAGATATTGATATGGCATTATAAAAATATGTTAGAGGAAGCGGCATAAAAGTAGGAACTGGACTGTGTCACACAGAAATGAAATGTTAGCAGCTGGATTATGTGACAAATCAGTCCGTAAAAGGCACGCATACTTTTATGTATTAACTCCTCCACCAGCCAACAGATGATATCTGTGTGGCCCCCACCCCAACTCTCGGCAGCCAGGGTGGTGCCTTCTTTCTGTGTTTGAGATCCTGGTGTCAAAAAAGGGCCACTGTCTGCTGACAGAGTCTGCAGCTTGCTGGCAACGGTCCACAACATTCACCAGATTTCCTGAGGGATCCAAGGCCAAAAAAATATCAAAAACCACCGAGTGACAGCCAAGTAGCACTCCAAAAAAAGTGAGAAATTATACTGGCTTTAAAAAATCATGGGTCACTTGTGACACCGAGGCCAGCATATGACAGTAAGACAATCACTAAAAACCAAAGAAAAGTCTAGTCCCTGACAACAACTTAGCATTTTCACGATAACATAAGAAGGTAGCTATTCCCCAGCCCCTTGACGGACTAGAGCTGACGTTTAGCCACAAAATCTGTATCTTTTCCCCAGACCTTCCCCCGCAAATGTACAACAGTTTTAAAAAGAGGCTTTTAGAAAGTCATGGAGAAAACTTCAAAGACAAATTTTGTTCCACATTTCTGGTCAATGTCTCCTATATGAGGTGTAAGTTCATTTCCCAAGAATAGGGATGATTTTTTCGCCAAGTAGTTTTGGTTGTTGTTGTCTCGTTTGTTCAAGTTTATTTATTTATTTATTTTGAGAGAGACAAAGACAGCAGAAGTCGGACAGGCACAGAGAGGGGGGGGGGACAGAGGACCCGAAGTGGGTTCTGTACTGATAGCGGAGAGCCTGATGCGGGGCTCGAACTCGCAAACTGTGAGGTCATGACCTAAGGCAAAGTCGGACACTTAACCGACTGAGCCACCTGGGCGCCCCTTTTCTACCAAATAGCTTTTAAAAAAAATATTAAGCCTCAGATATCACCACCAGGTGGTAGGAAATATGAAGGACAGAGAATATATTCAATACAACCATGAGTAAAATTGGCCAAATCCAAAATCTGGGAAATTCAAAAGGATAAATGACTGAGTATTTTCAACAAGCCTGTGACATGGAATAGAAGGTGGAGCAGAGAAAACTCTTATAGCAGAAAAAACAAAAACATTCAAAATTGGAGACACACCACCTAAGTGTGATATATGGGATTTGTGTGTATTCCAGATTCTAACCAACCCGTTATAAAAGACTTCTTTGAGATAACTGGGAAATTTTTAACAAGGCCTAGGATACGGGTAGTGCTTTTTAGTTATTATTAATCTGGCTTGGTGTGACAATAATTTGGTTATACTATACTTTTAAAAGTTCCCCTCTGTTAGAGAATCATATTAAAGTAAATCCAGGTAAAACAATACAAAGTCCTGGATTTGCTTTACAATGCTCCAAATGTATTCACGAATTATTATACAAGTAAAACGCAGATAAATTCAAAAACTAAAGATGCATGCACACCCAAAGAATTTACAGATAGTATATACAAAATATAGTAAAATGTGAGTGGAAAACAATGTCTCAGATGGAAGGATTTCTGCCAGGGAATCACTATGCTTTAACTTAACTGAAGATTAGTGTAACATTTTCAGGGTTACATTACTTATTAATTATGCTATCAGGTCTGTTATGGGCTAAATTGTATCCTGTCCCCCAGATTCATTCAGTGTCGTCCTAACTCGCACCACCTCAGACTATGACTGAGTTAGGGGAAAGGGTCTTTAAAGAGGTAATTAAGCTAATAGGGGGTCATCAAGGGGGACCCTAATTCAATATGACTGGTATCCTTATAAAAAGAGGACATTAGGGGGGCACCTGGGTGGTTCAGTCAGTTAAGTGTCCGACATCGGCTCAGGTCATGATCTCACGATTCGTGGATTCAAGCCCCATGTCAGGCTCTGTGCTGACTGCCAGCTCAGAGCCTGGAGCCTGTTTCGGATTCTGTGTCTCCCTCTCTCTCTGACCCTCCCCTGCCCACGCTGTCTCTCTCTCTCTCTCTCAGAAATAAATAAAAAATATTAAAAAAAAAAAAAAAGAACATTAGGACACATCAAAGTGAAGAAGGAAGATGATGTGAAGACACTGCAGAAAGACAGCCATCTACAAGTCCCGAGGAGAGAGACCTCAGAAGAAACAACCCTGTCTGCTGACACCTTGACCTTGGACTCCCAGCCTCCAGAACTGTGAGAAAAAACTTTCTATTGTTTCAGCCACTCAGTCTGTGGTCCTTTATGATGGCAGCCCTGGCATGATTTTTTTTTTTAATTTATCCTTTTATTACCCTACCTACCTGGCAACAAACCACCAGAAATAGGAATGGTCCTAAATGTGTGGGCATTATATTTTCTCGTGTATAGTGTTAAAAAAAAAAAATAGTACCACTGCAACTCTGAACATTGAAGCATTTATTTTACTAAAAATTTTTAATGTTTATTTGTTTTTGAGAGGGAGAGAAGAGCAGGGAGAGAGGAAGACACAGAATCCGAAGCAAGCCCCAGGCTCTGAGCTGTCAGCACAGAGCCTGACACAGGGCTTGAACTCACAAACTGTGAGATCATGACCTGAGCCAAAGTCAGACACTTAACTGACTGAGCCACCCAGGCGCCCCTAGACAGGGAAGCATTTAATATATCCATGTGGACAGGGAAACAGCCCAAACCACACTATTGGTAGCAAACTGAAATCGAGATGCAGATGAGGGTTCAGCTCTGGTAATCATACCACCTCTCATACTCTGAAAGCTTAGAAATGACAGCCATACCAAAAACATGGCTATTTCTTCCAACATCAAAGGAAAGGCTCTTCATTAGATGCAGCTGTTCCTTGTAACTGAAAAAGAATGCCAAAGTAATTGTCTAGTAAGACCAAAGCTCTCAGACCTTCCCACAGGAAGAAGTAGAGAAGCCCAGCCCCTCATGCACAAGCAAGTCCTGGACACGCATAGGACAGACAATCAAGAAGGCAAGGATTTCTTCTGACCACAGTCCCAGTTTGGCAGCTAAGGTGTAGAAGTCAAGCACCAGACTGTCTGCCACAGTGCTTTTATATGCAATAGCTCATTCAAGCTTAATCAAGAAGGAAGATTATCTTGAGTGAAAAAGCCCAGAGAACACCTCTATTTCCATCAGCCCTACACCTGAGCTGCTCAAGACCACAAATAATCTTTAAAAGTCCTTTGGATTTCTGGGGTGCCTGAGTGGCTCATTCCATTAAGCATCCAACTTCAGCTCAGGTCATGATCCCATGGTTTGTGGGTTTGAGCCCCACCTCGGGCTCTGTGCTGCCAGCTCAGAGCCTGGAGCCTGCTTCAGATTCTGTGTCTCCTTCTCTCTCTGCCCCTCCTCTGCTCATACTCTGTCTCTCAAAAATAAATAGACACTAAAAAAATAAAAGTCCTCTGGATTTCAAAATGGACAGCTAGTACTTGAATGGGTCCCAAATATATCTGAACTCCCATCTATACTTTCCCTATCACTGTAATTTTTACTCTCATTTGAGATTAGCAAATGAAGTTCAGAATCACCAACTAAATGAAATAAATAAGAAGACTGAAAACTGGTGCACTTCAAACACTCACATTCAGTGCTTGGTCTAAGTAGCAGATGTCAAGAATGACAAATGTAGTGGGGTGCCGGGGAGGCTCAGTCGGTTAAGTGACCGACTTCAGTTCCAGTCATGATCTTGCAGTTCGTGAGTTCAAGCCCCGTGTCAGGCTCTGTGCTGATGGCTCAGAGCCTGGAGCCTGCTTCAGATTCTCTGTCTCCCCCTCTCTCTGCCCCTTCCCTGCTCATACTCTATCTCTCTCTGCCTCTCAAAACTGAATAAACATTTAAAAATTTAAAAAGAGGGGCACCTGGATGGCTCGGTCAGTTAAGTGTCCGACTTTGACTCAGGTCATGATCTCACAGTTTGTGGGTTTGAGCCCCGTGTCGGGCTCTGTGTTGACGGCTAGCTCAGGGCCTGGAGTCTGCTTCAGATTCTATGTCTCCCTTTTTCCCTGACCCCCTCCTGTTCATGCTGTCTCACTATCTCTCTCAGAAATATATAAAACATCAGGGGCGCCTGGGTGGCTTAGTCGGTTAAGCGTCCGACTTTCGCTTAGGTCATGATCTCGCGGTTCGTGGGTTCGAGCCCCGCATCGGGCTCTGTGCTGACTGCCAGCTCAGAGCCTGGAGCCTATTTCAGAGTCTGTGTCTCCCTCTCTCTCTCTGACCTTCCCCTGCTCACGCTGTCTCTCTCTCCCTCTCTCTCCTAGAAATAAATAAAAATATTTAAAAAAAAAAAAAAGAAATATATAAAACATTAAAAAAAATTTTTTTTAATTTAAAAAGAAAAAAATGACAATGTACTAATGCATATGTTTGTGTTCCGTACGATAGACCATCTTACTCTCAGTATAGTCACAGCTTCTTCAATAATGCAATCTTTCAGAACCCATCGTGATAGGGGACTTGGAGAGAACCATCCAAATTTGACTCAGTAAGAGAGACCGAGTTCTGCTTTCTGTACTTCTATAACCAGGACCCCAGAGGACTCACAAATTGATCCCCCCACCTTTACTGATTTTGCTTCTATGATACACCCACTCACTAAAACCTCAGTTTCATCTATTCATAAAAACAGTCTCTTCCCTGCCTGAGACAGAGAACCCCCAATCCAGAGATATTAAGTAAAAAGTAAAGAATCGGAGAGAATGGAGTGGGCGAAGGCGGGAAAGGGTGGAGAGGCTCAGGAATCCACATGAAGTAACCCAAATTCTTGCTACCTGGAGTGTGATGAGGAGAAAGACGGAGGCTGTGATGCAGAGGCAAGGTGCCAAAAGCTTCCTCCTCTGAATCCACACCATGCTGCCCGGCCCTGGGTGACTGACAGGGGGCTAGCACGGCTACCAGGTGTTCTCGAGAAGGCCCACAGCCCAGGACAACTTCATGTGGATGAGCCATCTGGGTGTCCATGTCTTCTGCTGTCGCTCCTGCTGGGACCGGGTCTCCATGAAGGGCTGGGATCCGACGCTGTGCGCGTGCCCGGCTTGGCATCGAGAAGAAACAGCATGCAGTCTTCTTAGGCTATCATGAGAGCAGCTGGAGATCTCTTCAAACCAGAAGGCATCAAAAAATTCTGTAACAAATGAATAAGCTTTTAGCCATAGTGCAGAGTATTTAATAAATGTCTCTTCAGGCTATCAAGTAGAAACCCAAAGCTTTAAAATGAAAAGGAACCTTTGAAATCATGTAGTCTTCACTCCTAGATAAGGAAGCCAAGATCAGAGAGATGAGGTGACTTGGTCAAGGTCACACAGCCTATCAGAGGAGAGTTGACAGATCTACAGTTAGGACTGTGTCTAAAATTCTGATTGCACTTCATTTTCTCTGCCCCCAGGAGACTGAAATTCCACAAGTCACTTACATGTAGTCACCTCTTCCACCCAGGTTTCAAAGGAGTAGAGAAGTAGAATAGAAATTACCAGGATTATCCACCCACTCCTGGGAAAAGCAGGGAAAAAAATAAATAAAAGTTTCAGGCTTGGGTCAAAAGTGGATAATGATCAACAGACCCAAACTTCCTCTATGGAAAACAGCTTCAGCCACAACATAAGGACTTCTGATTATTGATTTAGTTGGTTAGTCTTTTATAGCAAGTGTAATAAAGCAGTGGGTTTTATAAGCAGTATGATTCTCTGGAAGTTCTGAAACAAGATTTCCATCTATCTGAAATGGATGATTGTTCCAAAAAGTTTTATTTATTTATTTTTAAATGTTTATTTATTTATTTGTGTGAGTTTGAGCAGAGACAGCGTGAGCAGGGGAGGGTCAGAGAGAGAGAGAGGGAGACACAGAATCTGAAGCAGGCTCTGAAGCTGAGCTGTCAGCTATAAAGCCCGACACGGGGCTCAAACCCACAAACCGTGAGATCATGACCTGAGCTGAAGTCAGACGCTCCTGTTTATTTTTGAGACAGAGAGAGAGAAGAAAGAAAGAGTATGAGTGGGGGAGGAGCAGAGAGAGGGGGACAGAGGATCCAAAGCAGGCTCTGAACTGAGAGCAGAAGGCCTGACTCAGAGATCATGACCTGAACCGAAGTCAGATGTTCAACCATCTGAGCCATGCACGTGCCCCCAAAAGAATGCCTTTTCCCAGGGTTCTGTAACGTCAAAGGTCTTAGCCTTTGACACAGTGGAGTTCAGAATAGGGCATGGATGAGTGTTCCTGAGGCTGCTCTACAGTCCTCCAAAAATCTGGTTCTAAGATCTGGTTGTACATCTCCCAGATACAGCACTAAAGATATAATGAAAAATATTAAAATGATGTAGAATTCTAGTTAAAAACATTGGCCTTAAAGGTACACACCCCCTCCCATGCATCTACCTTCATTTCCTTTTAAGTCCAGGTTAAGTCCCTCAGCAACAAAATGACTCTTGGTTTCAGAAATGACCAATGGTGTGTTTTTCCTCTTTTTTCCACAGGAATTCCTGCAATCCGCAGTGACTAAGGGGACAGGATCCAGAGCCAGCCCGCCAGGATTCAAATCTCAGTTCCCCAGCTGGTTTAACCTAGCCTCTCAATATCTCAGTTTCCAAAATGTAGATACATAGGGTGCCTAATCAGAAAGTTACTGAGAATTATATAAGATTGTAAAACCCTTCTTTCAGAGCATGGTACATACTCCGTATCAATAACTATTTTCCATCTTATGTGTAAATATTATAATTTTTATTATACTTTTAAACGTAAAACGAGGCTGAATTCATATCAGGAATGTTGCTGCCTGATCAACTGGAACTTCAAAAGCAGAAATACTTTGTCAAAGAAAAGGAGATCACTAATGTTTGTTGAGTGACCTATCCTGAGCAAGGCACTTCGTAAGTACTCAGCGTGCCTGAGACCATTCAATCCTCCTACAACTCTATGAAAGGAACAATCACTATCCTCATTCTTTTTTTTTTTTT
>NW_024081122.1:389364-522276 GCF_003009895.1 Hyaena hyaena
AAAAAAAAAAAAAAAAAGAAATGAAATAAAACAGAATATCTCAAAAAAAAAAGTTATTTTAAGTCATAAAAAAAAAAAAAAAACCCTGTATAGAATAGCTTTCTGTCAGCTGGTATACCAGAGGAAAAAAGTAACAAAAACCTATAAGAACTTGAAAAGTGCCTTTCCTTCCACTAAGTCGATGCTAATAGCTCTTAACTACATAAAACGTGGAACAAGCACTTTGAGTTTCAATCCTGGCTCTGTCATTTATATATAATATAAATTTGGACAAGTTACTAAATCTAAGTTTCAGTTTCTTCACAATAAAGAAGAAACATTAAGTATCATTATTTCTTTCCCTTGTAGAACAGAAAGATGATCAAATTTCTGTTTTCTACACAAAAGCAATTTATTATAGCTGTAATTACTGTAACCCAGATTAGGTAATGAAATACTACCACCTTATGTGGGTATCAAACTATGTCGTTTTCAGAAGATTTTTCCAGATATCACTTCACTTGATCTTATTGGTAACCACTCTGTAAAGTAAGCAAGGCAGGTTTTATTCTCAGTTCCCACAAAGAAGGAAACTGAGCCTCAGCAAGCTGAAGTGATTTTCCTGAGATCATAGTTCTTAAAAGTTGGAGTGGGTCTAGAAATCAGGTCACTGGTCTCCAGGATCATGGGAAAGGAAAGAGGTGCGGAAAATAGTGGCAGCTTGTTAGGAGGACAAGAGGGTCAGAAATAAAGGAAATTAAAACAGGGAGAGAATGGGAGACATAGTTTGGGGATATTTTTACAGCTGCCGCAATGCTGTCCCAGGGCCCATCCTAGGTAGGGCCCTTTAAAGTCTTTACATGGCTGTGTGAACTATGACAGAAGAATTTAAGGTTACAAATTCCCTTTCACCCACAGAATCTCAATTTAGCTCATATTCTCAAAGCCAGAGGTACAGTGAGGTCTCAGGGACCAGGCTGTGATTACATACCAACCACCATTTTAATGAACAGAGCCGGTTAGTGTGGGTTTATGATTTATCACAAGCAGAAATCAACCAGACCTTGGGGCACATCAATCTAATATATGCTATTAATTACCCATGAGCTTGTCAACAAGTCAACAGCCCCCCACTGGTGGGACCGATGGGTTTGCAGAGAGCATGGTGAAAGCCAGTAAGCACCAGTGCAATGGGACTCCTGGAGGAAAGCTCCCTTCTGTTTCATCCTTACCCACAAGGTGAATCTCAGAGTCCACCAAGGAGGTGGCCCCAGACCACACCTTTCCTGGATGAGGCAATGTGTGTCTGTACAGACAACCATGGCACGTAACATCGGAAATGGACACTCACTAACCAACCTTCTTGACCCCAGAGCCGAGCATCTGAAATGCATTGTTCGGCTTGCGTGCTCTGCCTGGGGCTGGCCATCTGCTGCCCAGAGTGGGATCTGAAGCTGAGCAAGACTACCTCACACTCCTGCAAGTGCTACTGTATCAGAACCAGCAACACTTTCCCTCTAAAATAATTTCAAAGTTCTCCACTTGGTTTTGAATTAAAATAGACAAGAGGAGATAACTTGAAGTAAATTAGCAGTCTGAGGAACCAGCCTCAAAGTTCAGCCATGCAGTGCCAGTCCAAAGTATAGGGTAAGGGCCCTAGAAATGGGACTCAGAGATTCATCTCTGAGTATAAAATGAGAAAGTGACCACAGGAGATGCACAGGGTTTTCTGACCCTGACACTCTTTGTGTCTCTCTTTCCCTCCCTGTCCCCACTGGCTGGGCAAAGAAGTGAGACAGACGCGGGGCGTTCCGGGGAGGCTCCTCTGATCATCTCTCTGCGTTGATTGAGTTAATAAAGAACTTACTGTCTAAACAGAGCTTAAGGTTATACCAGGGCTTAAGGTTATACCAGGGAGAGTCTTTAAACGGAATGTATCTAATTACCAAATTTAAATTATTCCCACAAAAGCGTGATTTCTCAAGTAGGTTTGACTCTCGCAAGGTACATTTTCATTGTATAATGTATAAATCCTCACAATATCCCTGCAATATGGCTGCCCTGGGAAAGACAGATGGTGGTAGGCTGGTGGGGAGCTCTATGGGCTTTTGGACAACTCTGCAGGAACTTTTTAACCCCTCCAGTCAACACTCCTCTTGCATCCCTATCTGGTTACTCCATAAGCCTGACAAGTGGTGTTCCTATGGGTCTGACCCCTTGCATGCTCCCCACTTGGCTGTAGAGTTGTTTCTAGAATGGAAACTGGAGATCTCTCCTCTGATGAAAAGCCATCAATGGCTTCCCACAGATTTCAAGATAAAGATCGAATTCAGTAGCTTAGAAGAACAAGACTCCCTGGACCCTGCCCTGGTTCTCTGGCTTCTACCACACATACACTTTGCTCTATTCCTGGAATGTCGCTCCCTGTTCTGGGCCTACCTAGCATATCCACACCTCTCTTCCCCTAGCCTAGCCATTCTCCTAGATATTCCAAGCCACCTACTTTGGCCAGCTTTACCCTTCTCAATGCCAAGTGGGGAGACCTAGGTCCACATCATTGTGCTTGCTCCTATTACAGCAGTGGAAAGAATGCAGGAAGCTGGCATTTCCCCGGACACAAAGCATTGTTTTACGTCAGCACAACCTGACTTATCCTAACTTAGTGCCTGTGCCTGTTCATTGGGCACCTGGCGAATGTGTAATGATGGTTCCGGTCTCCACTTCCATCCAATTTACTTTATTAACATTTATTGGTGTTCTTTTTCCTCACTCTTTTTAAACAGGCTTCATATTTTCCTGAGTGCTTATTTTGATGGAGAGTCCTTAGTGTTGCAGTCCTGGAAGTTCATCTTCTACCAAGCACACATTTCAGGGGAGACATATTGAGAATAATGAGAGAAAAAGGAATACTGGCAGCCATGTGAATCAACACCGGTGATTAATGGAAGGGTAGAATTTGTAGCCTGAGACTCTCACATCTCTATTAGGGAAATGAAGGTGATGCCTTTCTTAAACTCTTAAATTCTGTACATGCTGAAGCACTCAAATGATGTAGTATTAATATAATCTCATTCAGTGCGTCTACTTAAGCTAAGTTAAAACACACCCAGACCAAAAACAGCGGGGAAAAAAAAAAAAAAGACTGACATGAAGCCCCAAAAAGAAGCATTCAAAAGGAATAGATTTTTTAAAGAGAGGTAGGGACGTGAGGGCACCAAACTCTGAAGATTCTCTATCACACCAAGAACTTAGCCCGCTCCTGAAAAGTAAGACTTTCTCATCATTTTCCTTGTGAGGTCTTCTTGGTAACTGTTCTTTCACCAAGAAGGGCTCATTGCTTACTAATAAACTTCCTACCTGGCAAAAGATCTCAATTAAAATCCCTCATCTGCTTTGAGCATTTATGTAATCATGAATGAGGCACTGGTTAAACACCACCAACACAATGTGGCTAATATTTCACATGCCTAAAGGCAAAGGGCTGGACCAGGCAATCTTCTGGGGTTTCATCCCAAAATGAAGCTCTCTCATCCCACGAATAGCGCCCAGGAGCAAAAACTCTCCATAGAAATTTAATCAAGAGACAGGTGATCAAGATAATCTGAGTCATCAAAAACTAAGAGCTCTGGAAATATGAAGAAATTATTTCTGTATAACAAGTTTAGGATTACTTTACTTTCATTCTCTTTTTTAGCAATTCAGCATTAACTTTCAAAAACTCAAATTTTATTCTCAAAGAAATAAATATCTGAAAAACACTGTAAATAAAAACAAATCTTTTTCCCCCCATTTTTAACAACCCATGGCCAGGAACACTATAAAGTTTATTGGGAAATACTGGTAATTGAATTAGGTATTGCATTCCCACTGAAACCAGCACATTACATTCCACATCTAGAAAGCATTTAAACACGGGTTGGAAATTTCAGCATCCGAGCAATACTTAGACATACGTGAGTGACATTATTGTCTGTCCAAACTATGTCCTTTTTCCTTATATTCTAAAGATCCTAGTCTGAATTTTTTTAAATGCACTGTTTGTAAGATAAACAGTTTTTTAAAGTGCAGAATGAAAGATGAGCATAATAACAGTAACAGTTAAGACTGCCTATTTAATTCGGTTACACACTGCCATCTAGCAGGAAGCCAGCATGGGAAGCCAGCAGTTTCAACAACGGAGCCGACTTTAATGAGCCTCCGATGCTAGGGTATTATTGCCTGTGGCTTTCAGGCCTAAGGAGAAAGTTCTGAGATTGAGGTTAGGGTGCTTCCTGATTGGTGACTCTGTCACTTTAGTGTGCAGATACCAGTGTTGCTTATCCAGTGCAATGGCCAGAACCCAACTGAAAGCCCTCCCTTGGAGACCAAGAGGTAAGTCAGAAGCAATGTCCTAGTTGCAGTGTGACATCACTAGCAAGCCCAGGATTGGTCCTGAGCTTCTGGGTCGTCTCCTCTGGAGAGAAGGAAGGGCACACAAGAGGGACGTCCGGAGGACCAACTTGCAAGGCTGAAGATCGGACCCAGGCAGAGTGCATGCACGCCACAAAATGAAATTAACAACCCAAGTCGCCACACGCATTTTAGGGAGCTGTGGCGGCGAGTAGGGGGCAGTCTCTTGGAGCTGTAATGTAAAGGAAAACAGTCACTGTGGGTGACACTTGCTACCTATTAAGGGATCATTAAAAGGTGCCCAGGAAATGTCTTAAAATCACATCGATGTTATTTCTACATCTTACACAAAGTGAGTTCTACTCCTAGGGCGCTCATCGGGTGCAAGAATACCTAAGAAATGGATTGCATGTTGGTAACGAAAGCCTGCCGTTCGGAGGGCTCCCTCCCCTCCCTCCCCACCCCCCTGCGCATCTTCTCGGTTAAATAAGCAAAGCTCGCTAGAGCTGAGCAGTCAGCATCGCTACCGCTGCACACAATTCCAGCAACAAGTGATTCTCAGTGAAGACGGCGGGGCAGAAGGAAGCGATTCGCAACACACAGGCGGCAGGGCGAGGTTATCGAACCGGTGGGGCTGGGAGGCTCGCGGCAGACCGGGAGCGACGCGAAATCCCCCAGTCGCCCCAGGTGGAGACCCGCGCGCCTTCCCGGGGCTCCTGCGCGCCATCGGCCTCCCACCTGGGCTTTTTCGGCCCCAGATAGGTTTAAATCTCAGGCGGTGACTCTGGAAAGCGCTGCCCAACGTTTTCCCAAACGGACTTGGATTCTTTTTCGGCGCACAACTCCGTCTTTTTCTGGCACAAGCTCCCTTCTGCGCACAAAGAGGAGGTGTGCTTCGGTAGCCCGTCCCGCGGGGCAGCGTCCCGGCTTCCGTGCGCCCCGCCGAAGTCTCCTTTCGTTTCTGGCCACCAAGAAGCCGTCCCCACCAAGGATCACCGCAGCCAGAAAAGACCCAGTGCCTCCCACTCACCTCGTCCTGGGGCAGGAGGCTCGCTGGCGGAGGGCAGCCCGGCAGTTCCCCACTTTCAGTTCGCGCCCCGCCGGGGCTCGGGCGAAGACTCGGAAGGGAGGTTCGGGAAAGGCGGAGAAGTCTCCACGCGCCCAGGCCCAGCGATCCTCCATCCAGGTTTTCACCGTCGCCGGGCCTATAAAGCCTGTCCACAGAGGTTCCTGGGAGTTTCTGCTCCTCCCTCCCTCGCGAGCCAACTCGCACCATGCAAGTTTCTGGAAGACTTCTGAGATTCTCTTTAAGTCAAGTCGCGGGACGCTTCTTCTCAAACTCTGCTAGGACTGGAGCAAATTCAAAGTCACCTATTCAGGGAAACTGAGAACATGCCAGGCAGAGCAGAGACCTGGGGATACATTTAACCAGGTCCCAGTGTTTGGTAGACTGAGCAGGGTGATCTTTAGTTTTATTTTAGTGGCGAAAGAAAACTAACTTCAGGTTACTGAATTCCACATTTAGAGAACCCAGTTAAAATTATTTTGCCCTGGTCTGCAGGAGAGGTGAGAAACCTAGGGAGGTAATTCAAGATCTTGGGAGGGCCAGGGCTTGGTTGACGCAAGTGAGGCATCTAAGGCTCAAAATATGAGGAGACACTGACTGAGCCCTACAAGTGCTGGGCGCACTTGCAGGAACCTGCGAGCCATTGATGCCCTAGGCCTGCCCCACTGTAGTCGTGGCTCTGAGGTCTCCACTGCCACGAACCGCAATTAACTACTCTGTAAAAAAAGGGTGGATAATAATGGTATCAGCCTCAAGAAACACCACACACACACACACACACACACACACACCACACACACCCCAAACATAAAGGAAAAGATTGATAAATTGGGTATCATTGAAAGTAAATTCTGTTCACCAAAAGACACTATTAATAGAAGGAAAAACCAGAGTCAAAGATATTTGCAATAGATTAATCTAAGAAAGAATTCATATCCAGAATATAGCAAGAACACCTATAACGTGATAACAAAAAAAAAAAAAACAATCAAAAAAGCAACCAAAGACTAATAAAAATCTCCTCTGGGAAGGAAGGAACCAAAGACATACATAGCACTTCACCAAAGAGAAATCTGAATGGCCAGTAAGTATGTGAAGGATGCTTAATTTCTTTAGTCATCAGGGAAATGCAGATTAACACAACAAATATATACTAGGACACATCCATCCATTCTAAAATTATGTATGGAACGACAAAAGACCTCGAATAGCCAAAGTATGCTTGAGAAAGAACAAAACGGGAGGTATCACAATCCCAGATTTCAAGATATAAAAGCTATAGTAATTAAAGCAGTATGGTACTAGCATAAGAATAGCCACATGGATCCATGGAACAGGATAGAGAGCAGAGAAATAAGCCCACACCTATATGGTCAATTAATCTATGACAAAGGAGCCAAGAATATAAAACTGGGCAAAGACGGTTGTTTCAATAAATGGTGTTGGGAAAAATTGACAGCTACATACAAAACAATGAAACTGTACTGCTTTATTACACCATACACAAAAATAAATTCAAAATGGGGGCACCTGGGTGGCTCAGTTGGTTAAGCGTCTGACTTCAGCTCAGGTCATGATCTCATGGTTCATGGGTTCGAGCCCCGCATAGGGCTCTGTGCCGACAGCCAGCTCAGAGCCTGGAGCCTGTTTCAGATTCTGTGTCTCCCCCTTTCTCTGACCCCCTCCTGTTCATGCTGTCTCTCTCTCTCTCTCTCTCTCTCTCTGTCAGAAATAAATCATAAGCAAATAAACAAACAAACTCAAAATGGATTAAAGACTTAAATATGAGACCCAAAACCATAAAACTCCTAAAAGAAAACATAAGCCGCAATCTCTTGGACATTGCCCTTAGCAACATATTTATGCATATGTCTCCTGAGGCCAGGGAAACAACAAATGAATGATTGGGACTACATCAAAATAAAAAGCTTTTGCACAGCAAAGGAAACCATCAACAAAACAAAAGGGCAACACAGTGAAAGGGAGAAGATATTTGTGAATGATATATCCAATGAGGGGTTCATATCCAAAACATATCCAACTCAACATCAAAAACAAAAACCAATTGGATTTTTAAAAAATGGGCAGCAGACCTGAATGTACAGTTTTCCAAAGAAGACATCCAAATAGCCAACAGACATATAAAAAAGTATTCAACATC
The DNA here is from genome assembly GCF_003009895.1 of Hyaena hyaena. Classification (NCBI taxonomy): domain Eukaryota; kingdom Metazoa; phylum Chordata; class Mammalia; order Carnivora; family Hyaenidae; genus Hyaena; species Hyaena hyaena. The sequence continues at coordinate 396,960 of NW_024081122.1, forward strand.
ACTAATCATTGGGGAAATAAAAACCAAAACCACAGGGAGATACCACCTCACACCAATCAGAAAGGCCAGTATGAAAAAGATAAGAAATAACAAGTACTGGTTAGGAAGTGGAGAAGAAAGACCTGCGTACTGCTGGTGGGAATGTAATTGGTACAGCCACTATGGAGAACAGTATGGAGACCCCTCAAAAAGTTAAAAATACTACTACCATATGATCCAGTAATTCCACTTCTGGGTATTTACCTGAAGAAAATGAAACATTAACTCAAAAACAGCTATACAGTTGACCCTTGGACAATGCAGGAGTTAGGGGCTTGCCAACCCCCCCCCGGCATACATATTTGGTGTATGTATTATACACTGTATTCTGACCATAAACTAAGCTAGAAAGATGAAAATGTTCAGAAAATCCTAAGGAAAAAAAATATGTGTACAGTACTATATACTTTATTAAAAAAAATTCACATATAAATGGACCCATAGAATTCAAACCCATGTTGTTGAAATGTTAATGGTATGCACCCCCACATTCGTTGCAGCATTATTTAATACCTGAAGATACGGAAACAGGTGTCTATCAATTGATGAATGGATAAGAAAATGCAGTATATATACACAATGGAATATTATTCAGCCATTAAAAATGAAATCTTGCCATTTTGTGAAGTGAATGGACCTAGAGGGCATTATGGTAAGTAAGTTAGAGAAGGACAAATACCATATGATCTCACTTACATGTGGAATCTAAGAAACCAAAACAAAGGCAACAAAGCTCATAGAAACAGAACAGAATGTTTGCAGGAGGGGAGAGAAATGGGTGAAGGGAATCAAAAGGCAAACTTCTAGTTATAAAAATGACAGTGATTTAATTTGCAGACGGTGATTATAGTTAAAAGTATGTATTACATATTTGAACGTTGCGAAGAGAGGTCTTTAAAGTTCTTATCATTAGAAAAAAATTATAATTGGGGCGCTTGGGTGGCTCAGTCGGTTAAGCGTCGGACTTTGGCTCAGGTCATGATCTCATGGTTCTTGGGTTTGAGCCCCGCATCGGGCTCTGTGCTGACAGCTAGCTCAGAGCCTGGAGCCTGCTTCAGATTCTGTTCCTCCCTCTCTCTCTGACCCCCCCCTGCTCATGCTGTCTCTCTCTCTCTCAGAAATAAATAAAAAACATTAAAATTTTTTTAAAAAAGAAAATTATAATTATATAGTGACAGATGCTAACTAGGCTTATTATGGTGATCCTCTTGCAATATATACATATATCGATCATTATTTTTTACTACTGAAACTAATATATTTCAATAGTTTTAAAAAACTATTCACTAGATTCACATGTTGGTGGTGAGCAGGGAAAGAGTGTGATTCTAAATCAAACTGAAAAATCTACCACTTCCCCAACTTAAAACAATCTGAGTAGGGTGGTGTGGTGCCCCTTATGAGTATCGTTTAGCTTCTTTTTTTTTTTTAATGTTTTATTTATTTCTGAGAGAGAGACAGCGTGAGCAGGAGAGGGTCAGAGAGAGAGGGAGACACAGAATCTGAAGACAGGCTCCAGGCTCTGAGCTAGCTGTCAGCACAGAGCCCTACGGGGCTCGAACCCACAGATCGTGAGACCACGACCTGAGCCGAAGTCGCTTAACAGAGTCACCCAGGCACCCCGAGTATCATTTAGCTTTTGATTTCTTCATTATTATTTTTTTTTAATTTTTTTTAAATGTTTTTATTTTTATTTCTAGGAGGGAGAGAGAGAGAGAGAGACAGACAGCGTGAGCAGGGGAGGGTCAGAGAGAGAGGGAGTCCCAGACTGAAACAGGCTCCAGGCTCTGAGCTGGCAGTCAGCACAGAGCCCGACGCGGGGCTCAAACCCACGAACCGCGAGATCATGACCCAAGCGAAAGTCGGACGCTTAACCGACTAAGCCACCCAGGCGCCCCTCTTCATTATTATTTTTTAAGAAGCTTCATCTTTTTATTTATTTTTTCAGTAATCTCTACTCCCAAGTTAGGGCTGAACGCAAGACTTGGAGATCAAGAGATGCATCATCTACCAATTGAGCCAGCCAGGCACCCTTTTTCCACATTATTTTAAACTTGATTTTACTAACATAAAAGGGCATGTGTGTGTGACAAGTCTTTAAACCAGGGAAAGCAAGTAGGCGAATGAGAACGATCACAACTGTTTTTTATTAAGCAATGTAAACTATGCATTTAGCATACCTCTAGTCCTCACATACCCCCATTTTTCAAATGGGATAATTTGCTAAAGGTCTACTGACTTTGCCCAAAGATATTTAGTAAATAGCAGTTGTTTTTTATAACCTAAGTTTGGCTCCAAAAACCAGTGTTAAATCAATGTTTTCCAGTGGTGTGGCTCTAATTCAGCTTTCACCTGCATGAAGCAAAATCACATTACTTATATTTATTGTATATTGTGATATGCAAATTAAGCGCCCACCCTTATTCCGAGACTGTTACCTTTTTTACTATTTCGGTGTTCAATGGAACTTTCTTTTGAAAAATGGTGTGAGCTAATAAAAGTTTTCTTTTTCCCATTAAAATAAAAAGCGGGAGAAAGCTGTTAGTCCTCCGATTTTTTTTTTTTTTTTTTTAATATTCTCTACTCCGTGAATTTCAAAGGTCAGGACCCAATTCCACACCAAACAGCAGTGTCTGCGCGGTTAAGTGGGGGACGAGTGAGCGCGGAAAGGAGGGTCTCAGGTGAAGAAGGACCGAGTTTGAGCTCCACAGTCTGGGGGACAAGGAGTAAAACCAACGCGGCCCGGAGGGGGTCCGCGCTTTCCCGGACGCACTCCGGGACCGAGGAGGCCCGGCGGCCGGCGAGGGACAGCCAATCCTCAGGGACAGTCACAACCGGCGCTTTGGACCACGGCGTGCCCAGCGACCTCTGCGCTCCAGGACTCGACCGACTCCTGCGCGGCGTGGCTGGAGGCGGGGGGGTCCAAGCCGGGTTTACAGTCCCAGGGTGAGCCCGGTGACAAGATCTATGCGGCGACACGAGCGCGCGGCGCCCGTCCGAACGTGGCGGCGGACGTGGAGACGAGGCCGGAAGTTAGACCGCCGGGAGGCGCTGTGCAAGCCGGCGAAATCAGAATTCTCGCGATAGGTGAGACTGGGCTTTCCGGAAGTGACTCCCCGGAAGAAGCATGGTTGCTCCCCAGATCGGACCGGGGTTTGCACGCTGAACCGCCGGCACCATGCAGTCAGATGACGTGAGTGTCCTGTTTTCTCTGCCACCTGGGTTCTCCTGCTTTAGGAGGCTCGGAAGCCACATACTTAGCTGGCCTATTAGCGTCATGTCGCTCCGGAACCGAGGCTTCCAGAACCCCGATTTCCGAGCGTGGGGATCTCACGTGTCTACCCGGGATCTCCAGCCCGCTGCCTCAGCGGCTTGAACAGGCCAGAACAGCGCCACTCAGTCCACAGGGTTGGATTACCCAGTCCCTGGTGCCCAGCAGTGAAGGACTTTGCCTGTGGTGTCTCTGGACGTGGGGGCGAGGTTGGGGGTGGTTTAGACATCAGATTTCAAGATCCCGTTCTTCCATGTACATGTTACCTTAAAATCTAATTTTGCTGTGTTAGGTTTTTCTTCACATTTGTTCCTGGTCTGCCCACGTCTTAATTTTTGGAAGCATCCGCGATTCATTTAATTAGTCCTGAGAAATACAGAAGCGCTTACAGTGTGCCAGGCACTGTGGTAATTACTGGAGATTTAGTTGTTAATAAGCCAGACAAAAGACCTCTGCTTTTCTGGAGCACTCTGATGGAGGGGACAGATGGTAAACAAGTGAACAAACTGAAAACCATTGTACTGTGTAATAATACTGTGAAAGGAAGAGAGAGGTTGATGAAGGAGAGAGTAATTAGGAGAGACCACTTCAGACAACGCTGATCTGGGAAGGTTTCTCTGAATAAAAGACATTTGAACTGAGATCTAAAAGATGAGAATGAACTATCATTGAGGAGCTGAGGGGAAAGCAAAATACCTGGGAAGTAGAACAGTAAAATACAAAGGTCTGGAGGTGAGAGAGAAGGAATGTATTAAAGAATATTGATGTGACCTATGCTGTAGGAATTTAGGGAAAAGAGAGGTAATGAAGTTGGATATGCTTGCGGAACTAGATCATGTAGTGTCTGTTAGGGCTTTTAATGGGAAATGACATCTGACTTCGTGAAAAGTTGTCTACTTCTGTGAAAGGCTTTTGAACGAGAGAAAGCATAAAAGCAAGGAGACCTAGAGTATGATGAAAGTAGTTTCAACTCCGGTTGTAAGGGTGGAGATGTAAAGAAGTGAATGGATTTGAGATCTGTATTATCAGTATAACCAAAAAGACTATGTGATGGATTCAGTGATGAGGAAAAGGAAGTATTCAAAGGATTTGGGATTTGAACAAATAGTTCAGTGGTGGTTTTATTTATGGGGTGGGGAAGGAACACATTATTCTTACAAGAGGTGTGGAATAAAGAGCTTCATTTGGACATGTTAATGTGTATGATGCCTTCCAGACTTCCAAGTGGAGATGTTAAGTAGACGGTTGGATGTGCATACAAGTCTGTAGCTCAGGAGAGACGTCTGACCAGGAGATGGCAATTTGGGAGTCCTCAACTTACAGATGACATTTAAAGCCACAAGCCAGAATGAGCGCCTACTTTCCCAGTTTCATTTCCCCCTATCTGTCTCCTATCAATCCCCTGCTACACACACATCCTATAAAATTCCCAAAATGTTGTTCTATTTGTTTACACTTCTTTACACATTAGGCTTTACCTACTATAGCCTCTTTAAAGCTTTTCCCAATTCCTCAGGGCAGCCCACTCAAAGGCTCCTACAAACTTCTTTTGCGGCACTTAGACCAGTGCTTTGTGATGCTTTGGTTACATTTCTTTCTCCCTATGTAGATAAAACTGTTTAAGGACGCTGTCTTCCTTCATTCAACAAATTCTTGAGTGCCTCCTGTGTCAGGACTTTAGGATTGTCAGTGCTTTATGTAAATTAAATACACCATCAGTGCTGAATGAAGAAAGAACTCATTAGGTGATAGAAGATAGCAGTAAATGATTTTCTTTTCCCAGATAAGATGAAATTATGGTACATATATCCAGCAATCTAGTTCTGTACAATGGATTATGAACATATTAAAGTTACAAAATAAATGTAATCTCATTTTTGTTAAAAATATTCATACAGGCATGCTGGTTGCTGGAATGTGTGTGTATAGAAAAAAATTTAAAAATATTTACAAGATCCTACTAACCTTTTATCTGTGGGGAATGGGGTTGTGGTTATTGATAATTTGTATTTTTTTCCTTCAAGAATCTGTGTAAAAAGAAAACAAATCAGACTGTTGTAAAAATGTTGATTTATTTATTTTGAGAGAAAGAGGGAGTGTACAGGCAGGGGAAGGGGAGAGAGAGAGAGAGAGAGAGAATATCCCAAGCAGGCTCCACCATGTTAGCACAGAGCCCAGTGTGGGGCTTGAACTCACAAGCCATGAGGTCATGACCTGAGCTGAAATCCAGAGTAGGATGCTTAACCAACTGAGCCACCCAGACACTGCACAAATCAGACTGTTTTATAGAGCATGTCTTCCTCCTCTCGTTTCTCAGAGACTCCGTTAAGACCTCAGTGAACCAGGGCTCTATGTTTTCTTGGGCTAATACTCCTACCTGTTGGGTCAGAGCAATTAAATGGGTTCTTATTGTGTCTTGCAGGTTATCTGGGACACACTAGGAAACAAGCAATTTTGTTCCTTCAAAATAAGGTGAGTCTGGATTTGCAACTTGGGCAAAGATTCCTTCAATTGTCCTCTTGGTAACCCATCTTACAGTTTTTGCTCCTTTCCTCACATTCTAGAACTAAGACTCAGAGTTTCTGCAGAAATGAATACAGCCTGACCGGACTGTGTAATCGGTCATCTTGTCCCCTGGCAAACAGTCAGTATGCCACTATCAAAGAAGAGAAAGGTAACTCCTTAGTTTGAACTTCCATGAGAACTAGCCCACAGCTTTTAAAAGGATATTCTTTCGTCATCCGTAAGCAGTATTAATGGTATTTTCTTTATCCTGCAGGACAGTGCTATTTGTATATGAAGGTTATAGAACGAGCAGCTTTTCCTAGGCGTCTCTGGGAACGGGTAAGACTTGGGACATAAAATTACAGTGGCCATTGATCAATAGCAAGCCACATGCTTTTCTCTCTTCCTTGACCACAGCTACATTAAACTTTTGAAGCGAACCTCATTAGGCTCCTGGGTAGCATAGCAGTGAAGACCTAATCATTCACCCTCACTCTTCAAGCTTTGTTTTTCTATTTATAGGTCCGGCTTCATAAAAACTATGAGAAAGCACTGGAGCAAATAGACGAAAATCTAATTTATTGGCCTCGTTTTATTCGACACAAGTGTAAGCAGAGATTCACCAAGATCACCCAGTACCTAATTAGAATTAGAAAACTTACATTAAAGCGACAGTAAGTATTTAGATCATTCATCTATTGTATGTATTTTTTTAAGTCTTTCCTTGGATCATATTATGAAGATGAGAGACTGTAGTAATGGTTCTTATTAAATTCAATTTCAGGTAACCTTTTATGATATGTTAAGAAGAAGAAAGTTTACCTCTGGTTAAAGTTGTGCACTTTGATTTTGCAGGATTTAAAAAACAGTATAGGAGGGGTACCTGGGTAGCTCAGTTGGTTAAGCATCTGAATCTTGATTTCAGCTCAGGTCGTGATCTCTCGGTTCGTGGGATCAAGCCCCACATCAGGCTAGACGCTGACAGAGCAGAACCTGCTTGGGATTCTCTTTCTCCCTCTCTCTCTCTGCCCTTCTCCTGCTCACACATACAGGCTCACTTGCACTCTGCTCTCTCTCAAAATAAATAAAAATAAACTTAAAAAAAATAAAGAACAATATAGTAGAACTTGATGATCCTCTCCTGTCTGAAAATCAGCGGCAGGAAATTGTGTAACTCCTTGACACAATCATAAAATTAGGAATTTGACAATGACCTAAAAAATGTGAATAAATAAGAATGTAAGAACTTTACTCTGGGTTCACTGAAAACCAATTTTAAAAAGTGATGTGAAATCCATGGGACTAATTGGATATCTTCCTAAGGAGTAATAGGTCCTAATACTTCATTGTGACATGCAGAGAAAGCTAAAGGTGTCAGTCTTCTATAAGGCAATTTTTTTTTTAATGTTCATTTTTGAGAAAGAGCATGTGAGAGTTGGGGGTCAGAGGGAGCAGAGAGAGAAGAGGACAGAGGATCCAAAGCAGGCCCTGCACTGACAGTAGTGAGCCCGATATGGGGCTTGAACTCACAAACTGTAAGATAGATCATGATCCAAGCCAAAGTCAGACACTTAACTGACTAAGCCACCCAAGCACCCCTGCAGAAAACTCTTTTAGTTAACTGAACGATTAATCATGAAGCATTGTGAGTGCCCTCAGAAGTCTCAGAATGCCCAAAGAAGACAAAAAGTAAAATAAAATTATGTGTAAAAATGTGTGATTTGTTGTAGTATTAATTACTTAGGGAATTGTTAAGTATATAATTTGGCTATATTGTGCTGAGCCCTACAAAATAACTTCCAATCCTATTTTCTCATTTTTTTTTTTAAGGAACACACAAAACATGCACTTGGGATTTCTGATAATGTGTTTTATTTTCCATAGGAGGAAACTTGTTCCCTTGAGTAAGAAGGTGGAACGGAGGGAAAAAAGAAGAGAGGTAACATCCTTCTTGTATTCAGCGCTTTTGTATTTCATTGAGGGTAGGGCTCTGTAGGTAAGGATCATGAGAAAGACTCAGTCACCATTTCCTGTGAACGGTTCGGGCCTTGGGTAGTAGTTTGCTAACGGATAACAGTGTAAGTTGGGTAAGATCGGATATTCGTATTTTAAGATTATGAATTTCAGGGCAGGCGAAAATAAGGGTTCTTGGGAATATATTTAATGGAGAACAGAGAAAATACCTTGCCTGAAATTCTTGAGGTTAAGTATTTTAGAAATCAGAATTTGGGGGGACACCTGGATGGCTCAGTCAGTTAAGTGTCCGACTTTGGCTCTGGTCATAATCTCATGGTCTGTGAATTCGAACCCTGCATCAGGCCTATGCTGACAGCTCAGAGCCTGGAGCCTGCTTCAGATGCTGCATCTCCCATTCTCTCTGCGCCTCCCCCATTGACACTTTGTCTCTCTGTCTCTCAAAAATAATTAAACATTAAAAAGAGAGAAATCAGAATTTTGGCATGTTGCCAATCTTATACATTGTATACTACTCAGAGCAGGGTTTGAGCATTCTTTTTTCATTTTTTTCCATGGTAAATGTACTCTTTGGTTCCCATTCCCTCTTTCCCCTATCCCCCTACCCACCCACCCACCTCCCCTCTGGTAACCTTCAGTTTTCTATAGTTAAGAATCTGTTTTGGGGCGGCAGGGGGAGGATCTGTTTGGGTTTTCTTCCTTGTTTGTTTTGTTTCTCAAATACCACTTTCTCTTTATCCATTCATCAATCTATGGACACTTGGGCTGCTCCCATATTTTGGCTATTTTAAATAATGCTGCCATAGACAGAGGGATGTGTGTATCCCTTTGAATTAGCATTTTTGGTTTTGGGGGGAAATTACCCAGTAGTGCGATGGCTAGATTGTGGTGTAGTACATTTTTAACTTTTTGAGGACTCTCCATACTGTTTTCTACAGCGACTACACCAGTTTGCATTCCCACCAACAATGCAAAAGGGTTTCTCCACATCTTCATCAACACTTGATGTTTCTTGTGTTTTTGATTTTAGCCATTCTGACAGGTGTGAGGTGATATCTCATTGTAGTTTTGATTTGCATTTCCATGATGAGTGATGTTGAGCATCTTTTCATGGGTCTTTTAGCCATCTGGGTGTCTTTGATGAAATGTCTGTTCGTGTTTTCTGCCCGTTTTTATTTATTTATTTTTAAGTTTATTTTGAGAGAGAGTGTGTGTGTGCGCGCGCACAAGTTGGGGGGGAGGGGTAGAGGGAGGGGGAGAGAGAGAGAGAAAAAGAGAGAATCCTGAGCAGGCTCTGCATTGCCAGTGCAGAACACAATGTGGGGATCAAACCCATTAACCATGAGATCATGACCTGAGCTGAAGTCAGACGCTTAACCAACTGAGCCATCCAGGCGCCCCTGCCTATTTTTAAATTGGATTGTTTTTTGGGTATTGAGTAGTATCAGTTATTTATGTACTAACCCTTAATCAGATATGCTCTTTGCAGGTATTTTCCATTGCGTAGGTTGCCTTTTAGTTTTGCTGATTGTTTCCTTCACTGTACAAAAATGTTTTATTTTAATATAGTCTCAATAGTTTATTTTTGCATTTATTTCCCTTGCCTCAGGAGACATGTGTAGAAGAATGTTGTTGCTATGTATGGCCAATGTCAGAGAATACTGCCTGTTCCCCTTTCCAGGATTTTTATGGTTTGGTTCTCATATTTAGGCCTTTAATCTGTTTTGAGTTTATTTTTGTGTGTATGGTGAAAGAAAGTGGTCCAGTTTCATTACTTTGCCTGCAGCTCTTCAGTTTTTCCAACAGTGCTTACTGAAGAGACTTTTTCCCATTGCATATTTCATTCCTTCTTCGTCAAAGATTAATTGGCCATATAACTGTAAATTTATTTCTGGATTTTCTGTTTTATTCCATTGATTTATGGGTCTATTTTAATGCCAGCAGCATACTGTTTTAACTAACTACTATTGGTACTATAACTTGAAGTCTGGAATTGTGGTATCTTCAGTTTTTTCTTTTGCAACATAGCTCTGCAGTGAAATATAAGATAGTTCACACTATCACAGGCCCGACCCTGCTTAGCTTCTGAGATCAGACGACATTGGGCACATTCAGGGTGGTATGGCCGTAGACCTACTATTTCTAATTCTAACAAAGCCTCAGTTTATAAGACTTGAAGATCTGTCATGATCTTTACTATTAAATTAATATGGCCTTAAGACTGGCTGGAAAGATAGTGTGAGGTTAGATTTTTATGTTTTGTTTGTGGGTGGTACAGGTTGATGCCATGTGTCATTTTCAGTGAGGTCACTAGAGGAAGAGATTTTTAATCTTATTTTTCTGTCATAGAATCTAATGTGGTTTTAGAAAACAGTATGAGTAAAGGGTCTCTATTTCTTTTTCTCAGCTTTTACAAAATCTGTTTCAGGATTGTTACTTTTCTAAGACACTTACATGTATGTAGATCAGCATGCTTTCTAGATCCATGAAAGGCTTTGGTAGCATTTAATTTAGAATGCTATTATAAAACCATAGGAACTGTTTTAATTGAAAAGTTTCTAAGGCTTGAGAAGGAAAGGAGAAATCTATCTGGTTGGAGAGGCAAAAAGTCCCAGTGGTAGCAAGAGGGGTAAAAGTGATTTTTTTTTCTGTAAATAAAAATGTGACAGCTTCTTTTACTTCTACAGGCTGAAAAATGAGTACTAATGAGGTAAATGGGTTTACTCATATTTTTCTGTTACAGGAAAAGGCATTAATAGCTGCTCAGCTGGACAATGCCATTGAAAAGGAATTGCTGGAGAGACTGAAACAAGACACGGTAAGAAAGCTAGGAAGTTTGGGATATAAATTTTACCTTTTAGACAGTAATAGTTTGCTAGGAAATAGTGGGAAGTGTGTTTTACTTCCAAAGATGCTAGAAAGATCTTCATCTTGATTTGCTTCGTGGAATAAAGCAAGTACACAGGCCTTGGCTCCCCCATTTTAGTTCCCGGACACCAACGCAAACAATGCCCTGGTGACCTTCAGTGGCCCATCCAGTGTGAGAGAGCTTTCCCTCTGCACCGTGCTGCAAGCTCCTGTTCCTGACCCGACAGTCTCTGTGTAAAGTCAGGCAGTTTGATCCTCCTGCGTATTACGTTAGTCTTCTAAGGTTCTTTAAAATGAGTTATTTCTTCTTAAAAACTAGTGTCATTTACAAGACAGAAAGAATAGACGTTTTCCTTATTTGCTCCCTGTCAGTAAATTTACATTATTCCTACCCCCTGGCTTTATAAACTACTAAGTTTTAAGAGATCAGGTTCCATCCTTCATAGTGTTTGATATTAATCATTATTTAAATGCCAAAAATGGGCTTTTAAGGATATTGTTGGCTCTAGGCTGAAATTAATATAGAAAAATTATTAGCCATCACATTATTTGCGTTTAATCACGGAGGAGGAAACAATACATTCATTGGATAGTGGACTTCAAGTGTAAAATCCAGATGTCGTTAACGCCAGTCTGTATGTTCTTCAGTATGGCGACATCTACAACTTCCCCATTCATGCCTTCAACAAGGCCCTGGAGCAGCAGGAGGCAGAGAGTGACTCTTCAGACGCTGAGGAGAAAGACGATGAAGATGAAGACGTAAGCCTGTTTGTTCATTTTTGCTTCATGAAGCAGTAATCTGTAGACCTGGATCTTTTATATGTATCTGAGTGACAGACTAGTATGTTCACTCCCCTAACCAAAAATAATTATTTGGTCCTTTTTTCCTATCACGAGATTAATTTTAGTTCAGCCAACAAACTATTAACATGTTGGCAGTTTTATTCTTACTGGCATTCTAAAATTTTTCCTGCAGGGGGACAAATGAAGAATCCTCATCAGCTGACAGAATATACCATTCAGGAACCTGAAATTTATAAAGGATTTAATTTCACTATTACTATAGGGGAGGTACTTGAGTGATAGCCTTTTAGAAAAAGGCCAGATTAGCAGGTAATTGCTGATCACGTAGTACACGCACACAGGCACACAGGTGTACTTTCCCTAGCAATAACCTGGTTTTGATAGTTGAAATTAATAGGTTTAACTGAATTGTTTGTAAAGGCTTTCGTATGTAGTTTTTTTTAACAAATTAAAATGAGATGTTTAACCTCTAATGATTTATAGTAGGCATGAGAATTGATACCCTAAAATGCTTTTAATTCAAAAGTATTAAACTTGGAAGTAAGTAGATTTTGGTTTTGTCTAGTAAGTAGACCATGATTCTGTTTGTTACTGTTGCACTTAGCAAAGAATAAAACTAGATGTGTAAGCTGAGTTTCCATTCTGTATTTTGAACTTAACAGTTATGTTTTGTTTTAGGATGTGGGAAAGAGAGAGTTTGTGGAAGATGATGAGGTGGAGGAGAGTGACATAAGTGACTTTGAGGTGAGAGTTATGGGCAAAAAATTGATCTTTGACCTTCAGAGAACAGAAGGTTTCTGAACACACACGGAGGCAGATCAGTTGTCTAGTTCTAAATTGAGAGGACAATGAAAGGAGTTGGAGAATGAATCTAGCATTTTCTCTTTTTTTTCTCTCTCTCTCTCATCAGGATATGGATAAACTGGATGCCAGTAGTGATGAAGGTCAGGATGATGAATCCTCCAGTGAGGAAGAAGAAAAGTCCCCTGAAGCCAAACATAAAGGCAAAAAGCCCTTGAAAGGACCTTTGCAGAGAAAACGAGCCTACGTAGAGATAGAGTATGAGCAGGAGACAGAGCCTGTGGCCAAGGCCAAAGCTACATGACTTCCCTTCAGACACTGATAACAGGACTGAACATTTTCAGTATCCTCCTTTCTTCTACCTTACACCTGTATATACCTCCAGTTCTCACTCTTTCATATGGTATTTCACACAATATTTGTGTCTTTGATATTTATGCTGCTTCTGTGGGGCAAGAAATCTGGGAGTGGAAAGCGCCTTAAGTTGTGAACAGAGTATTTTTATAGTGTTGGCATATGTTTTGAAGTAACAGCTTGAGCCCAAGAAGCTTAACAGATGAATTTGTGGGTATAAATATTTCTAGATTTTCAATGCTACCCACCTGTTTTCTTTGGTATCCTTCCTCCCCGCCCCCCACCTTTATTTAGAAATGTTCAGGCTTCAGTTGTTCTTGTTCTCCTTTCCCTACTTCTGTGGGAATAAAAGAAGGAAAAAGAAGAACTAAGTTCCACTGTTTAGTGTAAAAATACCTTTTTTTCTTTAAGTAATTCCATATATACAGTTGGAACAAGAAGAACAGCCTTCCTGTTTGAGGAATAAGACAAATCTTAAGTTCCATCGCAGGGCGTGCCTTCGGAACCCTGCTGGACTTTTCTCATACAGTCCACCACCTTGGCGTCTTCACAGCTTTGGAGAATTTTGACCAGGAGACCCTGAAACATGAAAAATAGACTCTGATTTTTTTTTTAATTGATATTTATTTTCCTTTTACCTTGGTTCTTGGTACCTTACTCAAAGAAAGAAAGAATGGCTGAGACTAGGGAACAGTTCGTGGGACACGTGTCACTTGAAAACCATGTTGGCATGCGTGCACGCGTCCTGCCACCGCAGGAGGAAGGAGACTGACCCAGCCAGTGCAAATCAGACTGGATCCAGGACTCGAAAACTGCCAGAGATTAGTAAAGAGCCAACACAAAGTAATTTGAATAAACTGACAAAACAGATAATACTCCCTATAAATATTTTTTGGATATGAATTTTTTTCATGCTGCTTTATAACCTGAAGATTTCTAAAGGGGATAAAAAATGAGGCAATAGTTTATGTATGTAAATATACACACAGCCATTATATGCTTTGGCTTTGAGAAGATGACTTTTGTGAAATGTGAAACTAAAGGAAGAATGCCCATGTAAATAAAAACAAGGAAAAATACAGGTGCCCTAGAAGACGTTTCTGGGATCTGAGTTACTCGATATTACTACTCCTTGGTGGCTTATTATAGCTCATTATTTCATCCTTAAAAAAAAAGATGATTAAAACAGAACTTAAGTTTTAAGAACTCCTAAGTCTTTTGCCTATTTTCTATCCTCACCCCAGAGACATCTGATCCTCTTGCCTTTTGGTCTAAATAACTGAAAAGCTTTAAAAGTTGAATAAGGTGTTCATCCACCTTTACTGAAGGTTACAGGGCTCAAAGATGAAGCCCTGAACGATGCATGTTCATTTACAAACAGGGTCACACATGTGAACAGTAAATTATAGTCCCAGGAGCTCCCTAAGGGCCAGGTTGCAGACTCCTACCTTCACTTGTCCTTGACAGCAGTGGTCCAGGAGAATCAGGCAATCTGTGGTCTCCTCTAACAAGGTGCTCTTAACAGGCTCAGGTGTAAGGTTTGGATCCCTTGCTACATCACATACCAGTTTCAAGAGAGCCTTCAATAAGACCACAAGTCTACAGGAAACTCTGGAATCGGGAAGAAAAAAGTTAGGTTCATACTCTAAACCAGGATATTAAAATGGACACTTTGAAAGCCATCTAAGTTGTAAAGCCCTCATTTCCTAAATGAAGGAATTGGAGTTAAATGAAAAGACAGTGGAGCTGGAAGCAGAACTAGAGGCCAGACGCCAGATTTCTGAACTTGGAGCCCTTCTGTCTGCAGCATAGCGCCTATATACACACTCCAGCCTGCCACGCCAGAAGCCTGGTTCTACTGTAAGGGAATAGCCCCTCCTGGAAAGTGAGAAGTGGGATCTCTGCTTACCTGAGGCTTTTACTTTGGGCCAGAGAACAGAGGGTAGCCCACAGGCCTTTAACTTTTATACAGTCTTAGGCCTGAATATGCTTGGCTTCTGGGATCTAATTGTCAATTAGAATTTTCTGTCATTTGATTCCAGATCCTAGCTCACCCTCAGTTAAGCCCAACCTATTTACTTAACTTCTTAGCATTTCTGGAAATTTTTTATTTTGATAAAAAAGGTTCTGGAAAAGGATAGTCATGATGATGTACAAAATTGTGAAGGTACTTAATGTCACTGAATCCATTTTAAATGGCAAATTTATGTAGGTTTTTTTATAATTAAAAAAAAAAAAAACACTTAAAAGACTTAATGGAAGCTGAGGAACAATTTAGCTTGTAGTGCAACCTGCCCGCTTGGCTGTTTTACCTGGGCCAAGCGTACTGCATGAGAAGTTTTAAGGTTTCCAGTATCTTCAATCTCGCCTCCTCCTCTGGTCCATCATAAACCTCCAGGTAACCAATGATGACTCGCTCCAGCCTCTTCAAGTGCCGGACGATTAGGATCCCCAACCTAGAAAGGAAAGAGAAGACTTGGCACCAAGGGGATAAACTTGAGGAGTGTGGCCAGACCTGCGGCTCGTACACTTGCCTCCTCACAAACACTGGTAGGTTTCTCGCGTAGGTCCTGCGCAAGAGAAGGCGGTGCTCTGGCTCCATGTGGGTCAGGATCAACTGCAGCACCTCGTCACAATGCGTGGTGGCTCGAGCCGCACCTCCCTTCCAGTGCAGCCCTTTCTCCAGGACAGGGAACAAGTCCAGCAGACACGAGAGCACAGCCTGGGAGGAAGTAACAGAGAAGGGTTCATCCATCTGCATTCACTGCCTTGTCTAGCAACTTTATTGTCTGTCCTTGGGGGCCACGCTACACAATTCTGAAAGATAACCAGTAAAAATACAATATTACTTTTTTTTAACATTTATTTTTGGGAAAGCATGAGTGGGGAAGGGCAGAAAGAGAGGGAGAGAATCCCAAGCAGGCTCTGCGCTGACAGCATGGCAACATGGGCCTTGAAATCCCAAACTGTGAGATCATGACCTGAGCCGATATCTACAATCAGATGCTTAACCAACTGAGCCAGCCAGGCGCCCCAAGTGTATATTACTTTATATTCTTTTTGTGTATGTGTGTGTGTTTATTTTTGAGAGAGGGAGAGAAAGACAGACACAGTGCAAGCAGGGGAGAGGCAGAGAGAGGGAGACACAGAATGGGAAGCAGGCTCTAGGCTCTAAGCTGTTGGCACAGAGCCCTATGTGGGGCTCAAACTCTCAAACCACGAGATCATGACCTGAGCCAAAGTCAGACGCTTAACCAACTGAGCCACTCAGGCACCCCGTACTTTCTATTTTCAAATTTGCTTTCCATTATCTCCCAACAAGTTATCTTTGCTAAACTGAAATGGGACTTTATGAGCACACCTGGGACTTTAACCCAAATTAAATTTTTTTTCATGTTTATTATCTATTTCATGAGAGCATGAGCAGTGGACGAACAGAGAACAAGAGAGAATCCTAAACTGTGAGATCATGACCTGAGCTGAAATCAAGAGCTGGACGCTCCACCAACTGAGCCACCCAGGTGCCCCAGACTTTAACCCCAGAGTCTAAGTCTATTGCCATTAAATATCTAAGTTTAAGCAGTTGTTATAAGCACTGACAATAAACCACTCCTAAACAGAATCTAAGATAGTCCTCAGTTGTGCCCGGTTTGACCACCCTATCTCAAGTTTCAGAGTCAAGGCTCTCCTGGGATTTTTGTTTTTTCTTAGTTTTGTTTTGAAACCACCATCTAAAGAGCCCTAAGCTTTTGGTTCTTAGTTCCTGGATCCTCAATTTAATACCTAAATTAACATCTCAAATGAAAAGTGGCAGGAGAGTGGGGGAAGGGAAGGCAGGCATAAAAGTTATTTCTACCTCTGACTATATAACTTGTTTTCTCTGTCTTCAGAATGTTCTCCCATCCTAAGAAAGTTCTATTTATCTTTCAAATATCCCCTCCTTTCCAAATCCTCCTAAAACTATCCCAACACCACCAAACCTGGTTAGTTGCCTTTTGCCAGACACTCCCTGCACTATATACAAATGTCTTTTAATAGATTTATCACTCTGCACTGTAAGGCATGTAAAAATACTCATTTATTTACATGTCTTTCCAAAGGGTTTCATAAAGCCAGAAACACTGTTCATTCATCCTGGTTACTAGTACACAGTAGATATTCAATGGGTACCAGATGAAAGAATGGCACTGTCACATCTAACATACAAGGAGTTCCAACTGCGAGTGGACAGCAGCAGAGAAGAATGCTTAGATTAATAAAAGTAGAACTTTTCACACATAAAGCCACCCTCAAATAATACGGAATCGACCCAAATGAAGACAAAACACTGGCTTTTCTGTGGCGATTCAGCAATGCGGACACCTGCTTAGTACTGAGACATTTTCACTAGTGATCTGCTACCTCTTTACTTTCAAGCTGCCTAGGACTTAGTTATCATGCTCACTTTTAAAGAGACGAAAATGTCTCCACTATTCTTACACAACGGCACCTTCTACTCAAATCTGAGAACTGCGACCCACAGTTAGAAACAAATCTCACAGGGGCGCCTGGGAGGCTTAGTCGGTTAAACGTCCGACTTTCGCTTAGGTCATGATCTTGCGGTTCGTGGGTTCAAGCCCCGTGTCGGGCTCTGTGCTGCCAGCTCAGAGCCTGGAGCCTGTTTCAGTCTGTGGCTCCCTCTCTCTGACCCTCCCCTGCTCACGCTGTCTCTCTCTCTCTCTCTCCTAGAAATAAATAAAACATTTAAAAAAAAAAAAAAAGAAACAAATCTCACAATTACCTGGGTGAGCTGGTGCTCCGGCATGTACAGGTGGTTGAAAAGGGCATGGTACAGGACCTGGGCTCTGTTATACTGGAGCAAATCAGCAGCTGGCTGCAAGCAAATTACCCAATTAAACATTTCTCAAGGGTGCCAAAACGTTGCTGATTTTTGATACTGAATTATGGGGACATAGGATCTCTTATACCATAGGATTCATAACAGCACTCTCAGCAGAAGCATGCCAGGCCCATAAGAGTACTCTCTCCTGTGTATATTTTAAAAGCTCCATGACACAGTTAAGAGGAAAAAAACCAAAAAGTTTCCTTGAGTACAGCCTGCACATTTGGGTATAATCCCTTTCAGTTTCCCATTCTTTTGCTCCTTGAAACTCAACTGTTAATTACTCAAGGTCTGGTTATTCATTTTGACATGCATGACGATGGCCCACGTGTCTTCCATATACTACCTATCGGATACAATCTACTAGGGTGGTGGAAGGAACATACAAAGAAAAAATATAAATAAGTGAATTTTTCTACATAACAGCATTAATAGAAAGGTAATAGGAGATAGAAAAAGCAACCATCGGGATACCATGACCCAGTCTGTCCTATCAACACAGATGACAGAGGGCAGAGTTTGCTCACCACATTTAGCACAATGTGATGGAGGCACTGGACACCCAGGATTTTGTTCTCGGTTTGATAGTCATCCGAGATGAGCAGTGACGGGGGAAGTATCCTTTCCAGATGTTGGTTCAGCCAGGGTCGAGTGACCTGCTGCAGAGTCCATGAGAAGACATGTTTGGTGGCAGGGTTATTCTTCCAGGATTCTCTAAGTGGAAATGTGAAGCCACATGAAGTATAGTGACACGGTGTTAGCCAGCAAAGAACCTCTTCAAGCTAAACAAAGCATTACCTTATCCTTGAATCCATCCCCCAAAGATATCTCAAGTTATGCATATTAAATCACAATAACTTAACACTAAATACATTTCACAATCACCCAGGGCTCTGGGTCTACAGCTAATCCAATGAGAAGGATCCATTTATAACCACAGCTTGTAAAGAATCTGTGGTTGATGGTGTGGGTGATTACAGAGGAGATGTGCTGACAAAGGAGACAGAAGGAAAGGAAATGTCTTCAGCATCATTATAATTATTGTAAGAGAGTAAATGAATCAATATTTGAACAGCAATTTACAACTTATAAAGTGGGTATATACACTTCACTCAACTAACCTTCAAAATAACTGTGTAAGAGATAATATCTTTATATTACAAAAAAATGAAACAGGTTCAGAGAGGCTCTCTAACCTGGTCCTACTCAGAAGCAATAAAAAGAAGTTTGTTTTTGTTTTTTTTTTTTACTTTACAGGCTACCTCAAAACCAAGCCTTTGAACTCCTGGTAAGTTCCTGGTAAGTGACAGTTACCTACACATTTTTCCTCTCATGGCTCCAGGGTTATAAGCACTAACAAAGTAACAGGTGGAACGCACAGAAAAAAAGCCAACAGCGATCTAAAGGGTGTTTTTCATCCCAAACGTTGCTTCCATATCCAAACCATCCTTACTAATAACTACTGATGAGTTTCAAGACCCCCCAAGTTTAAATTCAAACCACTTAAGTTTAAATCCTCCCCAAATCCCATTCTCACCTAACTTAAGAATTCAGAATAAATAATTTGGACAGAACTTCCATTGCCAAAGGCAGTTGTCAGGAGGGCGAGAAAGCACTAGAAAATCGGGAGTCTGAAGACCTGCCTCTACTGCAGAACTTGTCAATATCTAATGTTATTTACAGCAAATCACCTTTCTGGGCCTTAAGGGATCTCCTATTGCAACCTTTATCTACTGATGAAGAAACCCGAGTTTCTTCGAGCTCTAACATTCTAAAACGTCACGCTGAAGCTCTAGTTAGTAGCCCTTTCAACAAGAATACTCACGTATTCATGGGACGCCTGGGTGGCTCAGTCGGTTAAGCGTCCGACTTCGGCTCAGGTTATGATCCTGCTGTTCATGAGTTCAAGCCCCACGTCGGGCTCTGTGCTGACAGCTCAGAGCCGGGAGCCTGCTTCAGATTCTGTCTCTCTCTCTCTCTGTCTCTCTGTCCCTCCCCGTCTGTGCTCTCTCTCTCTCTCTCTCAAAATTAAATATTAAAAAAAATACTCACTTATGCAAATCGGGTTTGAGAAGCTCCATTATTAAAATAAATCTCCCTTTTTCGTCCTCACTTTCTCCGCGCAGAAATCCTGCCACAGAACCACGGTCAGTAACTTGAAGGAGTAAGGCGAGCACCTCTCCAGCAACGTCACGGGAACCAGGGTTGGTCCATGGTTGTTCCAAGCTGTGTGTGACCGCAAAAATATACACAGGTCCTGCCAAGTCACGTAGGCCTGTCTTCCAAGTAGGACAAACCAAAGAATTCTTGGCCGCTGCAATTTTCCCCAATAGTTTAAGAAACAGTAACCCAACTGCTGCCGCTTTCTCGGCCACTTCAGAGTAACCGTGACCTCTGCCTTCCTGCTCCTTGGGTGGGGCTGCATACTTCTCGAGGGCTTTTGCCACCTGCCCCAGCATCTCGGGCATTCCGCGGAGCGATGTGCCACTCCCTTCAAAAAACTGATCACATTCCGCGGCTTCTATTAGGGCACTGAGGTCCTGAATTGCTGCACCTTTGTCCTTGCCCCGTCGGGACTCCTGGCTGGTAAGACGGTGCAAAATCTGGGCGAAGGACTGTCCGAGGGCGGAGGAAGGCCGCTCTCCCGGCAAGGAAGCGCCTTCCCGCGATGGGGACTCCCGAGAGCGGTCCTGCTCCATCCCTCGGGCCGCGGCAGTGATGAGCTGGTCTCCCCCAGAGAACCAAAGTCGAGGCTGGTGGGGATCCGCTAGACAAAGGTCACTCGGATGCTGGAATTCTCCCAAAGAAAACCACTAAAACCAAATAAAACGGCAAGACGCCTGGGGGACGGAGGACCACGAGTCTATCCAGCATAAGAGTAGTCTCATCAACAGTAAAGTCTAAAGAGGAAAAGGCGCAAGAAAGGCAAAGGAGCCTCTCTGGGAGTAAGAATCTCAGCTAAAGATGAAAAACAAAACCAAAAGCCTAAGAGTTTAAGAACTAAACCCCTAAGGCACGACCAGAACACCGCCACGGTCGCCTGCAGACCTTCCAGCACGCCTACGCCGATCAGCGTCCGGACCCAGCTATCCTCGCTGCCGCAAAGCACAAAGCTAGCTTCCGCCGATATTGACGCAACACTCCGTCATTTCACGACCTCCTGTCGTAAAGCAACAGAGATGCCCGTTCCAGAAAAGGTGGAGTTTGAGAGAAAAATTTGCATAGACATATCCTCTTGATAATTTTGTTCCTGTGTTCATTTATTAAGGTAGGAACAAAAGAACACCGTCGAAGAGGTTTTAAACGCCTACAGGATTTTACTGTTGAGACCGAGTATATAGGTACTGTGTGTGTCACCCTTTGTGAGAAGTCAGTGGGACACCCTTGGAGCTCCGTAACGGGACGCGCGCGACGATCCTTTTGTAGTTCATAAGCGTGATGATTGGGTGTTCATGCCGTTGTGTGACATGTGCCGCCCTTAAACCTTGTTACGACGCAGGCACATTACCCGTCTGACGTGAACTTGGAGGATCCTCTTACGAAAGTGTGACAAAGTTAGCAATTTTTTCGTTCGTAGGGAATTTTTTTTGATTGTAGGTAGTTAAACGGCGTTTTTTTTTTTTGGTTGGGTTTAAGCACCAGTTTTTCAGCTTGGGAGTCTGGCTCCGTGCTGCGTGAGGTTCCTTTAGGTGGATATCCGTGGGCTGCTGGGGGGTCCAGTGCTAGCGTTGGGCGAGAGGGGCTTCTGAGAGCCGACCCCGCCCGGCCTGGTGCCGCCCGGGGACTGGGGGACGCGCCTTGGGCGGAGCTGCAGCCGCGCGCAGTACTGGGTCTGGGCGGCAGGCGGCGCCCGGAGCGGGCCAGGCAACGTGCAGGTTCGAGCAGGGGACCGCAGCCACCCAGCGGGCTCTGGGTAGGCGGAAGGGACACCCACGGCCCAGTGTGACAGCTGCTTCCAGCCCGCGTCCTGTTGCGTCGCCACTGCGTGTCGCCTCGCCGCGGGTTCCGTGAGGGTATTGTGTCCAGACGACCCGGGCTCCCCGGCGGCGCGTAACGGTGTGCCTGGCTGTCCCTGGGAGATTGTTCGTGACTTCATTTCCCCCCGCATCGTGGGAGCTCGGGAAGCAGAGTTCATTGGTGCTAAGGCGGGAGTGGCAGCGCGGAGAAGTGGGCGCCGCACGCCGACAGGGGTCGCAGAGCAGGCTGGGCTTCTCCGAGGGGGCCCCTCGGGGGGCAGCCCCGCGCCTCTGCCACGCACCCAGCGGGTCGCCTCCTGCCTTTGGGATTCTGTGCCCCACCCAAACCCCCGAGAATCCAGAAAACTGTAGGGTTTTCCGATCGTGGGGTGTATGTTTGTAGAGAGGGAGGTTCTCCTCCCCAGGTGGTGATTAGGGCCTGGGGAGACTTAGAGGACTCGGGTCCCACCTGCGAGAGGGCACCATTTGTGGGTATGCTATCTGCCATGTCTTCCTTGCTCCCTTCCTAATTCACTCGCTGTGTGACCTTGGAGAAAAAAGTTCAGTAACCTCTCTGTGCCCTAATTCCTTTAACGGCAAAATGTGAGGAACGATAGTCCCTACCTGTTAGGACTGTTATGAAAACTAAAGGAGTTAAAAATGTGTCCGTAGCTCAGAGCAGGCTCCGGGGAGTGTTACATTCTGCACAGGCGGTAGCTTTTAGTTGTTAAACCACAGCTTATGTATTAATTGACATTTCCTCTTTTGAGGGAATTTTGTGGTTAGGACCCTTCCTCTTTGCCTCTTTCATTTGGCCCTGCCTTCTCTGAGCAATTGGTGGCACTCATGATTTTCTAAGTCATTTCAAACACTGAGTTCATCCCATGGGGATTCGCCCATGTTAAGGCCCACGTGGGAGCAAGATGCCAATCAACAGACTGGTACTGTGTCCCTCCTCTGTGTCAGCCTCTTTTCCCTGTTCTACCCACTGCTTATGCTAAGTGGATCCAAGATCTCACTCCCTTGTGAGCCAAGTACTTGTATTGCAGAGGCCTCCCCCTCTTCACTCTGAGTTTCCTGAGGCCAGAGACCATGTCTTTTTCCCCAGTGCCTGGCACAATTTAGCCATGCAGTAAACGTTTGTCGAACCCACATGTCTGTGCACAGAAGACTGGCTGAATAAACCATGGTACATCTACACAATGCAGTTCTGTGCAGCTTTACAAAAGAATGAAGACCATCTCTGTGGAAGGCCACCCAACTCTGGGATGTGAGTGAAAGCAAGGCTGGGACCTGGTATATGTTGCCTTCCTTGTAAGAAAGACATGTATATTTCCTTACATTTTAAAGAAGCAGTGAAAATATAAATCACAAACTAATAAAAATGGTTGCCTACAAGAAAGAAACAGATGAAAGAGGTGGAAATGGGAGCTAGACTTATTTTCATGTATTGTGTTTTATAATTTGACTTTGGAATCATGTAAATGGTTTACGTGATCAGTTTTTAAAAGAAAATAGCAGGGGTGCCTGGGTGGCTCAGAGAGTTAAGGGTCCGACTTCAGGTCAGGTCATGATCTCACGGTTCATAGGTTCGAGCCCCATTTCAAGCTCTGTGCTGACAGCTCAGAGCCTGGAGCCTGTTTCAGATTCAGTATCTCCTCTCTGCCCCTCCCCTGCTCATGCTGTCTCTCTCTCTCTCTCTCTCACAAACAAATAAAACATTGTAAAAATTAAAAAAAAAAAAAGAAAAAGAAAATAGCAAAGCATTTTCCAAAAGGACAAAAGAAGCCATTTATCAAAGTATATCAGGAGTTACTGACATAACCACATGGAGGAACAAGAAACTGACTTTAGCGCTCATTATTTTGACTATATATTCTTAGTGGGACACATCCTAAGGATAAAAAAGAATGGCCAAGAAATCAAGCTGCATTTAATAACAGCATTTGTTAGTAATAATGCTGGTATTGTTATTTAGATGCTATTGTGTGTATTTGTATTTTACATACATATGCGTAAATAAAATAGTAAATAATTACTTGAATTGATATTGCTAGAAACCAAGGTCTTCAATGAAAGATGAAGTGATACAAGTATCGAAATCCATGATGTTAGGGATAAGTTGTAGAATGGAAAATTTGCATTGGCAATGGTAGTATGAATTCATGATTAACTTTTCTCTTTTTTTTATTAAATGTTTTTATTTATTTTTGAGAGACAGAGCACAAGCAGGCGAAGGAGAGAGAGGGAGGGAGACACAGATACAAAGCAGGCTCCAGGCTCTGAGATGTCAGCACAGAGCCTGATGTGGGACTCGAACTCACGAACTGCAAGATCATGACCTGAGCCAAAGTCGGACGCTTAACTGACTGAGCAGCCCAGGCGTCCCTAATTTTTCTCTTTCTACAAAATACATGTCGGTAGGCTGTGTCCACTGAAAAGGCCAAGAAGAATGGCAGTCCCTTGGCAATCCTAGGTCCAAATGGATCATCTAAATGACATCGCCCACTAAAGAGGAACAAAGACCTCTTTAGGAAATGACTGATTTCAGAACCAGAGCAGGGATTGTGTAAAATGAGCCTGTGACGTTTTGTTATGCCAGAAAGCAAGGTAGCTATCAAATGCTACTGAAATTATGTCCAAAGAACCCAAGAGCAAGTAGAAAGGGACGCTCTTTGGCTAAAGATGGAACAGTTTGGGCTCAATGAAGAATAATGACAGATTTGATCTTAACATATCTGTATAAATCTATGAAGACAAAGGAATATTTTTTTAATCCTTCATTGCTTGTTCTTGTATCACCTAAGGAACTAGCTCCTTGTTTGGAAAACTGGTAAATAAGAGGAAAAAAATCAAGTGTCTATTCTGCTATTATTTCAGGGTACCCAAATAGTTTGGAAAGATAATCAATGCAACAGAAGGGTTAGACTTAGAGATTCACTCTTCACAACACCTAATGAAGCAGCGGGACAAGGCAACAACGGCTTCACAGCATGGCTATTAAAAGTATGAGGTGGGGACCGCCAGGCTGGCTCAGTGAGTGAACATGTGACTCCTGATCTCAGGGTTGTGAGTCCACGCCCCATGTTGAGCATGGAGATTACTTACAAATAAAAATTTTTTTAAAGTATGAGGTGAAACGTAAGTGGGAAACAATGGCTGGAAGGAGCTAAAACCCCTGAACCCACTGATTCATCTTAACACCGTCACTAAGAGTGAGACAGACAGATAACCATGTGCCTCCTGTTGCAATGCAATCTTCTTGCACAAAAAAAAATTGAACCTTCATCTATTCAAACTTCTAGATCTAACTACCAAGTAAATGGAAAGAAATATCGAGGACAGACAGATGAATGGAGACAATGATGGTATAATCAGCCAAACAAGGATATGGGAAGGTCCACAAATTACAGTTTCTTCAAGGAATAACTAGCATGAAAGAAATGGAGTGGAAGGAGAACTGATAGAAATTAAAAGCTTTTAAAGATGTCTCAAACAAATGCAGCGTTGGATCTTGTTTTCAATAAGTTGGAAAGGGGCGCCTGGGTGGCTTAGTCAGTTAAGCGTCCGACTTTCGCTTAGGTCATGATCTCGCGGTTCGTGGGTTCGAGCCCCGCGTCGGGCTCTGTGCTGACTGCCAGCTTGGAGCCTGGAGCCTATTTCAGTCTGTATCTCCCTCTCTCTGACCCTCCCCTGCTCACGCTGTCTCTCTCACTCTCTCTCCTAGAAATAAATAAAAATTTAAAAAAAAATTGGAAAAATACCTTCTGAAGGCAGTTAGGGAGATTTGAACTTAGACTCGTTATTAGGGTGTTCATATAACTTGTCATCTAAACAGGGCATGTTGAAAATTAAAGGGTACAAAGGTATAAATTGCATCTGTCCAGGCAGACCGGATTTCGTGGTATTACTCATTTGTGTGAAATTATTGGTAATTTTTAGACTGACCATGTTATTATGTTTATTTTTTTTGAAGCTCTATGCTAGAAAAGCAATTCTCAAAACTTTTAGTCTCAGAACTCTTTACACTTCTAAAAATGAGAGTCATGGGGCGCCTGGGTGGCTTAGTCGGTTAAGCGTCCGACTTTCGCTTGGGTCATGATCTCGCGGTTCGTGGGTTCGAGCCCCGCGTCGGGCTCTGTGCTGACAGCTCAGAGCCGGGAGCCTGCTTCAGATTCAGTATCTCCTCTCTGCCCCTCCCCTGCTCACGCTGTCTCTCTCTCTCTCTCTCTCCTAGAAATAAATAAAACATTAAAAAAAAATAAAAATGAGAGTCATTTTTAGATGATGTCTAGAACCAAGAACACTGTAGAGAATTGGAATGCCTATACATTCATTGGTGGTTGAAACGTAAAATGATGCAGCTACTGTGGAAAGCAGCTTGACGATTTCTCAAAAAGCAGGGCATAGAGTAACCCAGAGTTCAACACATGACTCAGCAATCCTGTTCCTAGCTGTAGAGCCCAGAGAATGAACAACACATATTCTTCCAAGAACTTGGACACAGATGTTCACAGCAGCATTGTCATTGATGATACCTGGAAGAGGAAACAACCTCGAAGTCCATAAACTGCTAAATGAATAAACAATGTGGTATATACGTGCAGTGAAATATTACTCAGCTATAAAAAGGAATGAGGTTCTCACTCATGCTACAATATGGATGAACCATGAAGACATTATGCTAAGCGAAATTAGCCAGACACAAAAATTCCATTTAGGGGCGCCTGGGTGGCTCAGTCATCTAAGTGTCTGACTTCGACTTAGGTCATGATCTCGTAGTTTGTGAGTTCAAGCCCCACGTACATTGGGCTCTGTACTGACAGCTTGGAACCTGGAGCCTGTTTTGGATTCTGTGTCTCCTTCTCTCTCTGTCCCTCCCCCAATCATGCTCTGTCTCTCAAAAATAAATAAATGTTAAAAAATTTTAAAAAAAGATTCCGTTTACATCAAATGTCTAGAAGAAACAAGTCAGAGTCAGAAAGGGGGTGATGGGGAGAAGGGAGAATTGAGGCTCACTGGTAACAGTTATGGAGTTTCTTTTTAGGGAGGTAAGAATGTTCTGGAATTAGCTAGTGATGACCATTGCCCAACCTCATAAATATACTAAAGCCTACTGAATTCTATACTTTAAAAAGGTGAATCCTTTGGTATGTGGATTAAGTCTCAATTAAAACATTAAAAAAGTATTGAGTTTCCTCCTCCCTCAGAGCTTTTCCTTATGTGCAATGAATGTTTCTCTAATAGTAGAAATTAGAACTGACAAATTTTTTTTAATCTTTTTTTATGTTTACTTATTTTTGAGAGAGAGAGACAGAGAGCGAGAGCACATGAGCAGGGAGGGGCAGAGAGAGGTTAGATAGAGGATCCGAAAAGGGCTTTGCACTGACAGCACAGAGCCCGATGTGAGGCTCGAACTCACCAACTGAGAGATCATGACCTGAGCCAAAGTCAGACACTTAACTGACTGAGCCCCCAAACTGACAAATTTTTAAAATATCCATTTGATTCTTTTAGGAAAGCAATAGCAAATATATACATGTTTAAATAAATGTGTTTCCAAACTTATTTTTATGGAAAATAACTATACATTCCAAGACCAAAAAAAATAGAGTGGCATTGTCTTATATTTTTATGAACAGATTTATAAAAATTTGCAACTTTCTTTCATATTGGTTTAGTTCAAAACAGCTGGGATCTCAGATCTGCCACCGCGTTCATTTGTGTTTTTTTTGTTTTTTTTTTTTAATGTTTTATTTATTTCTGAGAGAGAGAGAGAGAGAGACTGAGAGCATGAACAGGAGAAGTCAGAGAGAGAAAGAGGGAGACACAGAACCCGAAACAGGCTCCAGGCTCTGAGCTGTCAGCACAGAGCCTGATGCGGGGCTCGAACCCACAAACCATGAGATCATGACCTGAGCTGAAGTCAGATGCTTAACCAAATGAGCCACCCAGGAGCCCCGCATCAAGTTCATTTGTGTCAGAAAACTCCCATGTATCTTAGTGAGGAAATAAGAATGACAAACAGTGTTTTAATATTATAATGACAGTTTTGACCTGGCAGACCTCCTGATAAGAAAACCAGCAGGGGTCTCCAGATCACACTTGGAGAACTACTATCAGAAATACACACAAATATTAATTAACCGTTGACGTGATATGATAGTGATATGATATCTGGGATTCACTTTAAAATACTCCCTGGAAGGGGTGGAGAGAAGGAGTGATCAAGAGATGGATGACAAAAGGGTATCTGAGCCGTGGAGACAATGTGGGATCTTGGTGGTGGACCGTGGGTGTTCGTTCCATTTATTAGTCTCTGTACTTTGGTGTGAGTCCAAAACTCGCCATAGCAGCAAATTGTTGTTGCTCTTATCTTTAATCAGCGCTGCTTTAAGTGTGCAACAGGCCTTGTGGTCCTTGGTAGGAAGGAAAACCAGTGAGGGATTAGGTATGTAAAGACGCAGAGGTGAGTCGGATGCAGCCCCCGGGCACACATGGAGAGGGACTCTGGAGAGGAGCCATAACAAAAGCATGAGGTCACCTAAACGGAGCCTCAGGCACTCTGCCCAGGGCCTTCTATGATGTTTCCTCCCAGGCTAACACCATTATCTCCATTCTGCAGATGAGGAAACCAAAGGTGAGAAGTTGGGCAACTTGCAGATCCCACAGTGGAAAGGGGTAAAGCGGGGACTTGAGGTGGGTCTGTTTGACCCCCCAAAGCCTGTGTTCTTCACGGCTCTGCCCTTCCTTTCTAAACCCCCAGGTGCACAATCATGGAGGGTCACTGTGCACACCTCGTGAATGGAGTCCCTCCGCAGAGGCCCACATGATCAGCTGGGGAGTCTGCAGTCTTGAGGAGAAGTAATAATAATATCACCCAGGTTGGTCATTATGCTGTGCCCTCATTCAAGCCACACAGTTTAAATTCACAGAATAAGCATCTTGTCCACATTTGCTGTCCTCTCCTTGAGTCTTCCTTCCTCTTCCTTCAGTTTTTGGAAAGCAATCTGGCAACAGCTCTTAAAAGAATGAATGAATAGGGGCGCCTGGGTAGCTCAGTTAAGCATCCGACTTCCGCTCAGGTCTTGATCTCACAGTTTGTGGGTTTGAGCCCCATGTCGACCTCTGTGCTGACAGCTTGTAGCCTGGAACCTGTTTCGGATTCTGTGTCTCCCTCTCTCTCTCCCCCTCCCCCGCTTGTCCTCTCTCTCTCTCTCTCTCTCTCTCTCTCTGTCTCTCAAAAATAAACATTTAAGGAAATTTTAAAAAAATGAATGAATTCACTGGTAGCTGGACTCCTGAGACTCTGTCAGATACAGACATCCATATGTAAGGATATGGGTTCAAGACCACAAGAGTAAACAAGTAGGTTCATTGTGTGACTTCATAGGGCAAAAATCTGAACACAAAGTGAAGGCTCATCAATGGCACCGCCGCACTGGGCAAGTCTCCCACCACTTACTAAAAGAATGAAGCAGAGCTAAACCAGACACCTGGGAGGAGTCTCCACAAGGTCTTGTGCAATGATGAACACAGGATGCAAGAGAGATGCTATGGCCACTAGTTTATAAAACAAAGCTTGTAAAAATGCTTGTCTCTGTAAGTAGATATATGCATATGTGTCAGGGTCTAAGAATACTTGAGTAAGGAGAAAATACGGGAGGATACATCCCAGGGTTTTGGCACAGATGGCCTTGGATGCTCAGGTAGGGCACAGGAGGAAGAGAGGAAGCTGCTAGAGCAGTAGCACACCAAAAAGCATGGAGAGGAAAGACGGGGCTCACCTCTTTACAAAGCATATAGATGACTTACGGAAAATAACGTATGGATGTGGTTATGTGTAAAAGGATTGTTAAGTATTTCCTTTAAGGAGAAATGGAAGAATGCAATAAATTCCAGAGATTTGGTGGCTAAACATTCAGCAATGCCCCTCCATTTCTCCAAGACCATATGATTAACGATTTGAGGTGAAGACTTCTTCCTAAGGAGAAACAAAAATGAGAGAAGGTAAAACAGACAAATGTCCGCTCCCTTTCATTCTACGAAGAGGAAAAGCTGACGTGTTTAGAGCATGACAACATTGTAGCTACGCCTTGCAGGGTCCCTGCGGTCTCTGTGTGGTTAATAATAGGATTTGGAACACACTGTAAGGTAATTACTGCTCAAGGCAGAGCCGCTTTTCTGATTACAGGCCAAGTGGAAAAAGGAGAGGACAGTTTATGACCCTTGAATGCCTGTGGAGAGCAAGGTGACCACTATATCATTTTGCATATGAGGCTACAAAATTTTTAACCTCATGAAGGCCGGTTTGGGCGAAAAGAGTTTACTAATTATTTGGAAGGTTCATATGTGCATAAGATTTGTAGGGTAAGCACCAAATGACTGTTAATGAACCAGAATTATTTAAAACAGTGTCAAGAGAGCTGTAAACAAAAGAATCCTGCAAACACAGAATATCCACCAGAATAACAAATGCCATAACCATGTTGAAAATTTGACTGAATGAGGCTGCTTTCACTGTGCTATAAATCCATTACATCTCTAGCATGCCTTTCTCCCTCCCAAACGCCTAGGTTTGCGTAGTCCCTTTTTCAGATCTGTGCCGTCAGCTTAATATTTCTACACGTGTTTCTTACTAAGGTAGCGTGTGATCACCTTCCCCAGAGGCTGCCCCTTCTACAGGGGCTGGGATCCTGCTCACTTGTGCTTCCTCGAGGACTTCATTCCAACGGGATTCCCTTCCTGTGTTCTAATCATTCCCCTTAGTGCCCCAAAGGGCTCACTCCATTCGACTGTTCAAATGTTCTTCCTGATGCCAAGCCCCTCTACAGCACCCACTCTGTTTCTCAGCTCAGCAAAATATCTTAAAACAGAAAACAAAACAACAAACCCACTCCCCATCTACATCATTCGCTTAGAAAAAATTTTTTTCAAATGTTTATTTATTTTGAGAGAGAGAAAGAGAGAGGGAAAGATTTAGAGCAAGAGCAGGGGAAGGGCGGGGGGGGGGGGAGAGAATCCCAAGCAGGCCCCACACTGTCAGCGCAGAGCCTCATGTGGGGCTCAAACCCACAAACCTGAGCTGAAATCACGAGTCAGACACTCAACGAACTGAGCTACCGAGGCACCCTTAGAATTTTTTTTTTTTTAATCATGGAAAGTTTGCCCCTTGTTACTTCTCTTGAGTTTTGAAATCTTTATAATAGCTCCCCTACTTAAAAAAAAAAATGCCATTGAGGGGTGCCTGGGTGGCCAAGTCAGTTAAGTGTCTGACTCTTGGTCCTGGCTCAAGTCATGATCTCACAATTAGTGAGTTCAAGCTCCAAATCAGGCTCTACACTGATGGTGTAGAGCCCTATTGGGATTCTTTCTCTCCTTCTCTCTGCTTCTCCCCCGACTTGTGCTTTCTCTCTCAAAATAAATAAAGAAGCTTAAAAAAAAAGGTCATTGAAGAAACAAGGCCATTTGTCTTGCAAAAGGCCTGAAACTCTGAATTTAGCAGATTGTTGCTTCTTGGTGTCATTGACTTTTCCCCTTTATCTGCCCCATTTCCTATAGAGGGATTGTTAGATCTAGCGCACAGTTAAATGCAGGATCAGCCTCAGGGCAGGGCTGTGTACTTCTGATTGAATCACTGGAGGCACATGATCTCCCCCTTTCATTGATGAGAGAGCTATCTGATAAAAAGTTCCCCATCAACCTTTCCCCTGCTATTTCAATACAGTTTGAACAGGAAAAGCACGGTAAGTGCTTAGTTCTTCCCCTTCATTTACCAAGTTTTAGGATGAGTTCAGTGTCCTAGCAGCTTTCAATGAATACCCGACACTTTGCTGTTGTTAGTTTCATATGATCTCAAGGAATTTCATATATTTGATGAGTTTTATTCCATTGTCATTGTTCTTTTCATACTCAAACTATCCTGTCTCTGGCCAAAGGGAGTCTTGAAAATATTTTTTAAAAATACAATCTGATGTTTAGAGCAGTTTTGGATTCACTCCAAAACTGAGGGAAATGTACAGATTTCCTGTATACTCCTTTCTCTGCCACACACACACACACACACACACACACACACACACACACACTTTGGAGGCCAATGGGAGTCTTTTCATTTTGGCTTCTGTGTCTTTTTGACATGACCAGTAATCTTGGATTTCTTCCTGGCTTTCTAGAATAGCAAGATTGAATTAACCATTCAGGAGCCTGGGCTCCTTCTAAAAGGAAATGCTATTTAAGGGCTATAATCCCAGGGGTGGGGTGGGGGGGGCTTCTGGGTGGCTTAGTTGGTTGAGCATCTGACTCTTGATTTCAATTCAGGTCATGATCTCCTGGTTTGTGAGATGGAGCCCTACATCGAGCTCTGTGCTGACAGCATGGAAACTGGGATTCTCTCCCTCTCTCTCTGTCCCTCTCCTGATTGCATGCTCTCTTTCTCTCTCAAAATAAATAAACTTTATTTTTAAAAATTTTTTTTGTTTATTTCAGAGAGAGAGAGAGAAAGCAGGGGAAGGTCAGGGAGAGAGGGAGATACAGAATCT
Source organism: Hyaena hyaena (assembly GCF_003009895.1). NCBI lineage: Eukaryota > Metazoa > Chordata > Mammalia > Carnivora > Hyaenidae > Hyaena > Hyaena hyaena. Next base: position 428,955 of record NW_024081122.1, read on the forward strand.
GAACCAGACTCCAGGCTCTGAGCTAGCTGAGAACACATCTAGGAAATATGTGTTCTTCAGAAAAAGAAAATAAATCATGAATTCATATTGATATTTCCAATTCAAATTAAGGTATCAGGTTTATACTTTCAAAGTATAAGACATATTTCTCTTTCACTGAAAATCTTATTTTCTAAAAACATTAACCATTATTTGCTTTATCCTAAATATACACATAAAGGTAATTTAAAAAGTGTTATCACTAAACATAAGATTATTGAACATGATTTAAGATTTCTTTGCTGTTCTTTTTTGTATTTAGGATATGCCAGTAAATAATTACAATTAAATGTCAAATTATAATCAAATGTCAAACCACTGAAAAAAAAATTTTTTTTTCTTTATGGCTCTGAGACCAACCTGATAGACATGTACCAGATTCACTTATTTTTGTTTCTTTTCAGGTTTTTTTTAAAAAAATGATTTCTTTCTTTCTCCTCATTCACTTTTCAACACACTCGACTCCACCTCCACCTACCCACCCACCTCCAATCTAGCAAATAGTCCCCTCGTTGCCAAAGGCAACGGCCACTTTATACACCTCTTATTTGATTGCTAAGGAACATTTGACTCTTGATCTGTCTCTATTTTTTTTAATATTTATTTATTTTTGAGAGAGAGAGAGACACAGAGCACGAGCAGGGGAGGGTCAGAGAGAGAGGGAGACACAGAATCTGAAGCAGGCTCCAGGCTCTGAGTTGTCAGCACAGAGCCCCACGCGGGGCTCGATCTCACAAACCGTGAGATCATGACCTGAGCCGAAGTCGGACACTTAACCAACTGAGCCACTCAGGTGCCCTGATCTCTCTCTTTAAAGCCTTCTCTTCTCTAGCGGGTGCAGAGCTCACCTCCCCTACTTCTCTTCTGTCATTCCTTCTCCCTTCCTGGGCCCTCTTGGTCTGGAAAGGCTGTAGTGCCTCAGGGCTTGTCACCGCCCCCTTTCTCATTGCCAGTCTTCCCACTGCCTTCAGTCCCGTCTTTAAGTTCAGTCCCCACTGTGGACATGTAGCCCACACTTGCCATTCAGTTTCAAAATTGTGCATTCAGGGGACACCTGGGTTGCTCAGTCAGTTAAGCGTCTGACTGATTTCGGCTTGGGTCACGGCCTCACAGTTGTGAGATCAAGACCTGAGTGGGGCCTGCTTGGGATTCTCTCTCTCCTTCTCTCTCTCTCTCCAAATAAATAAATAAACTTTTTTTAAAAATGTTTTATTTTTTATTTATTTCTAGGAGAGAGAGAGAGAGACAGCGTGAGCAGGGGAGGGTCAGAGAGAGAGGGAGTCACAGACTCTGAAACGGGCTCCAGGCTCCGAGCTGGCAATCAGCACAGAGCCCAACGCGGGGCTCGAACCCACGAACTGCGAGATCATGACCTAAGCGAAAGTCGGACGCTTAACCGACTAAGCCACCCAGGCGCCCCAATAACTAAATAAACTTTAAAAAACAAATGGGACCCTGGGTGGCTCAGTCAGTTAAGCATCCAACCTCAACTCAGGGCACGATCTCACAGTTCTTGGGTTCAAGCCCCACGTCGGGCTCTGTGCTGACAGCTCAGAGCCTGGAGCCTGCTTCAGATTCTGTGTCTCTTTCTCTCTCTGCCCTTCCCTCTGCTCACTGTCTCTCTAAAAAAAATAAATATATAAAAAACCCATAAACGAACAAAAGCATGCATTCAGATTCCTGTCTAGCATTTCCAATAGTATGTCTCATGAGTAAATTTAATACTTCTAGACTGAAATTAGAATCCTCCCCTCCCAAACTTTTCTTTCCATATTCTTATTCTGATTGAATAACCCTTCCATCTACCAAGTCGTTTGGCCAGCAACCTGCCATCCTTCTTATTCCCTCCCTCCCCACACGCAATCTGTTGGCAGTTCTGTGGATTTTATCTCCAAAACTGTATGTTGAATTCATCGATTTTTCTTTGCTGCCACTACCCCCATCTCAGCCCGGGTCTGCCTCACCTGCTCCACTTTGGTAGCTGTCTGGTTGGTCTCTTGCTTCCATTCTTATCCACCAGCCCATCTCCATTCAAAACTCAACTCGAATAATGTCACTTCTCTTCTTAAACTGTTATCATAAATTACAAGCCCTTACTGTGGCCACTTGGCCCGCAAGTGTCCCTCAGCCTCCTCTTGTCGCTCTCTTCTTCTTCTCTTGCTGAGCCCCAGTCACACTGGAGTCATCCCCCAGTCATCCAGGCTCTGTCTTGCCCCCACATTGCTCTCCTGTCTGGTCTTTCCTCAACTCTTGTCATTTTTCCGGTTTCTGCTTAAATACCTCTTGCTCAGAAAGGCCTTTCCTGCCGGCACTAACACCCACCCCACGTTTAATGTCCCTGGGCACTGCATACTTTATCATGTGTGGCACATGTATGCATTATGTTTGTTTAGTCTCTGTCTCTCCCCTAAGACAGTAAACATCTTGGGAGTAGGGGCCATTTTGGTTTTTGTTCATCAGTAAATATGTGTTGGCTGATGAATAAATTTTAAAAGTTTAAGATACATATTCCCTCAATATTTAGCTCTAAGTACAAGGACCCACATCAGAGTTCTCTACAAACAGCATAGTCATTGTCTGTCAGCCATGCCCAGTCAAGTAAAGCAAATCCTGGGTTCAGCACCTGTGACATTGTAAACGCTTGATAAAGGACTCTTGGACTGTTGGAGGAAATACACTAGCTTTCATATTTCTTGCAGACTTTTCATTTAGTCCCCTTACTTGGGGGTTTAAATCCCTATTACTTTAGAAACAAAAATAGCGTATATTTGAACCTGACTTTGAGCCTGTATTATACATTCTTTTCTGTACTCTTCTTAACCACACTCCGGAGGCACTATGATTATCTCCATCTCACAGAGGAGAAAAGTAACGCTCAGATTAAGGCACAAGGCCAGGTCTCCCAGCTAATTAGAGACAGAGCTGGGTTTAAAACCCATTTTTCATTTATTCCACTACACAATGTAGCCTCCTAATGAGGAGCAGTGCAGAGGGCACCCCGATCTCCTAAAGAGCCACAGTTCATCGCCGTAAACCTTTTGTTTCTCAAATACTGAGCCCCCCGCCCCGCAAAACTATAACGAACAAAAAGCATTCATTCAAAAGTCTGCTGTCTTCATTTGTGCTAGCTTCATGCGTTTTTCTTTGCTAAAACAGACTTAAGGAAATTCTGTTGTATTCTATAGGTGTGCCTCATTTTAAGAAAACCCGATTTTCCATGAAGATTTTAGTGTTTCAAATGTCAGGAATTAAAAAGTGAAAAAGTACTTACATATCTTTTTAAAAAGTTTCTTTAGTCTTCAGGAGACTTAAACATAGAATTCCCTAAGTAATGAAACGGGTCTGACGCATTTAAGGCAATTATTCAATTCCATGTGCATCATCACCGGAATATACAAGGGTGCTAGTCATGCGTTGCCTGGTTCTGAGTCTGAATGTAGAAGCTTCTCATCTTACAGACCTGTAATGAACTTGCTGGGGTTACCGTCTTTACTTTCTCTTCAGCATATAATAAAAGGAGTAATCTGCTGCTTTGCAGAATAGTTCGAGGACATTATATTCTAATTCTAACCACAAAGAAATGCAGACTTCCCCCTCTTTGGCATTCTTCTTTTCAAAAATGTTGCTTAAAGTGGTACTTAAAAGATAATTCTAGCTTGCTAAATTTAGGGTGTGGAAAAAGTCCAAAATGAGAATATTCCATGGGTAGTTGTGCAAGAAATGTTAATATGTGCAGTCAGAGGAGGATGTCCTAAACTCCGATGTATTTCTCCCCTCCCTTGGCCCTTCTTTTTTCCTTGACACCAGCATAACTCTGAGCAGGGTTAAAAGTTACCGGGAGGCAGTGAAAAACGCTTCACTCATCCCATTTTAAATATAAAATGATTTCATACCTGAGTAGTTTCTAAAACCACCCTGAAGTCAGAAGAGCTTCCCTTCAAAATTTATCTGCAAGTTATCAGAACGTGAGTATCTTCATATTGAAGGCAGATTTCTGGTCATTCTCTGTTCAGTTGGAAACAGAGAAACTAACTGTAAAATTTAATATGAAAAGTATACGGTGTCTGAAGTTTGCTTTCAAATACGTTGAAAAAAAATACATGGACTGTGGATAAATGGATAGATATGGGATAAAACAAATATAACAAAATGTTCATTGTAGAATGCAGGTGGTTCACGCTGTAATTCTTCATCCTGAAAAAGAAAATGGTGGCAGGTCCCAATGTTGATGGGGACTGGCACCTTAACTTGAGATGGTGTCGGTGGAAGAAGCTATGTGGGACCTGGGTGAACTGGGCCCTTAACACCTCAGCAAATCTCTCAGACTACAAACTGGGCACCAGCTGATAGATATGATAGATAGATATGGAGTCTTAGAACCCAGAAAACAGAAGATCAGTGGTTTTATAGTGTGTACAGAGGACGGGGGTAGAGGGAGGATCTGAGTAAGACACTAAGACTCGTGAATAATTCACGGAGGAAAGCAAGCACTGTGTGTACGGAAAGATGAGGAGAAAGTTGGTGGCCCAGGGTCAAAGGCAATTTGAAGGGAAGCAAACAATGTATTTCTGGAGTGCCTGAGTTGGTGTTGGAGGTTCATGCTTACAACATAATTTCGAAGACCACCATTAAGCTGCTTGCCCCTTGGTCTTTATCCATGCAGATTTAAAATATGCCACTCTCTTCCTCATGGCACTTTTTATAGCTTCTCTGTTTTTCCGCAGACATAAAAATCTGAGTAAAATTATGCAATAGAGATTTGTTCAATACTGAAGGATATTGAAGAAGGTGGGGAGGATGCCTCCCCGGCTGAGTATAGATGTGCTATTGTATTTTGGATTTATTGGGATTTTTACTAACTTATGCTCAACTTGACATCCACTGTGCTTTCAGATCAGTTTCTATCAGCTGGAGTATACCTGTTATTTTCTTCTTTTGGGTTTGGATGTACTGGCCCCTCTCATATTGCATCATGCGTTTTTTTCTTAATTTATTTTTTTTAATTTATCTTTTTTATTTTAGGGAGAGAGAGGGGGCGTGAGCAGGAGAGAGGGGAGAGGGGAGACAAAGAGAGAGATAATCTTAAGCAGGCTTCACACTCAGTCCAGAGCCTGACACGGGGCTCGATCTCATGACCTTGGGATCATGACCTGAGTCAGAATCAAGAGTCAGATGCGCAACAGACTGAGCCACCCATACACCCTTGCATCATGCATTTAAAGTCATCATGGATTATCTTCCTGTCTTGGAGGATATCAGCCACTCAGTCATCTTTTTTTTTTTTTTTTTTTTAAGCAGGGAAAAACCTTCATTTCTATCAATTTAAAAAGTAGGAAACGATCTTCAAGCAAGATAATCAAAACAGTCAATAACACAGTTAACAGGAGAGCATGTTCAGATTAGACTATAGATTTAGATACTTTGAATTAAGCATATAAACCCAAATCAAGAGGGCTGACAGCTTTTGCACTGAGGAAAGGCAATGATTCATCAAGAACACAACTCAGGGAAACTGGAGCTGACTTTTCACAGGACAGTAAACCAAAACGATAAGTTGTCATTGGTTTAGAGAACAGATTTGAGCTTGAAAGGGGTCACAGTGAAATGCCATTGTAATGCAACAGTGTCCCCAGAGATCTGTTCATCTTTAAAACAGGGATATATATATATATATATATATATGGGGCGCCTGGGTGGCTCCGTCAGTTAAGTGTCCGACTTTGGCTCGGGTCATGATCTCACAGTTCATGAGTTTGAGCCCCGCATCGGACTCTCTGCTGAGAGCCTGCTTCAGGTCCTCTGTCCCTCTCTCTCTGCCCCTCCTCCACTTGTTCTCTCTTTCAAAAATAAATAAACTTTAAAACATTAAGAAAATGAAACAGGGATATATAAAAATCAGTAGTACAAATTCTCATAAAACTAGAAAAACCTTCTAAGCCTTAACACTTTGGAAATTACATACTTTTTTTTTCTTCCCTTTACCCTTCTCTAAATTAAATACACAACAGGAGCGCCTCGGTGGCTTAGTCGGTTAAGTGTCCAGCTGTTGATTTCAGCTCAGATCATTATCTCACAGTTTATGGGTGGTTCAGATCATGATCTCATGGTTCCTGGGTTCAAACTCCACATCTGGCTCATCACTGACAATGTGAACCCTGCTTGGGATTCTCTTTTCCCTTTCTTCTCTCTGCCCCTCCACCACTCAAGCTTTCTCTCTCTCTCAAAATAAATAAACTTTAAAATCTTTAAAAAAATAAAAATCAAGGGGCAGCTGGGTGGCTCAGTGGTTAAGCATTTGACTTTGGCTCAGCTCATGACCTCGCAGTTCATGAGTTCAAGCCCCACATAGGGCTCTGTGCTGACAAATCAGAGCCTGGAGCCTGCTTCAGATTCTGTGTCTCCCTGTCTTTTTGCCCCTCCCCTGCTCATACTTGGTCTCTCTCTCAAAAATAAATAAACATGAAAAATTTTTTTAAAAATTAAAAACAAAATAAGTACGTTAAATATAAAAGTTTGTTTTTATTTAGCACTTTCATTTTTTTTTTAAGAGAAAGAGCAGGGGAGAGGGGCAGAGGGAGGAAGACAGCAAATCCCAGTTCCAAGCAGGACACATGCTCAGCACAGAGCCCAACTCGGGACTCAACCCCACAAACCAGGGATCATGACCTGAGCCAAAATCGAGTCAACCAACTGAGCCACCCAGGCACCCCAGTATATTTCTGACTTCACAGCCAAAGCTTTGAAACGGAGAAAGGTTTTATGAAATGGAAATAGACCCACACCAACCCCAGGGAGAATCTCAAGGATTGCTCCTTGGAAAAGGTTTAAAACAGGAAATTTTATTTCCATGATAACACTGTATTTCCTCGAATAGCCTAATTATTACCAGGAAGGAATGCATATACATGCCATCCAAAGGCTGTCATTCTTTTGGAAATATTTCACCATCTCTCTATCCCCCTCCTACTCTTCCTCCCTCTCCTCCCCTGACATACAGACACATAGGCAGGCAGACAGACAGACAGACACACACACACACACACACACACACACACACACACACACACACATCAAATTGGGAGAATTCCCTGAAGCATACAGATAATGGCATTTATTTTGGCAAGAATTGTGCAATTTGGTAAAAGAAAGATAAGGTGTGGCATTTATGAACAATTGTAATTGTAGTATGTCTCAACAGATGCAGGAAGTGGAGTTTTCTTCATAGTTGAAATATGGCTTCATGGTTTTCTGACATCAGGGTCTTGCAACTTTTCATCTAGAAACCAGACTGGATCAGTTATTTGTGAAAAGAGATGATACCTTTTGACTGTACTTAAAAAACAAACAAACACCCTTGCTAGATTCTTCTTTTAAGACGCCAAATAGACAAGGGAGTTACTAAAAATGCAGGGGAATTGAAAAGAGCGATTCCTACTAAGAACACAACTTGGCCTTATGAATTGCCTCTCTGGCTAATTAACTGTGGCAAGAAAAGACACTGTCTTTTAAATGAAATGTAATAAAGGAAATCCATCAGGCAGATAGAGATGCCTCCAGAGATCCTGTGACCCAGTGGAATGCAGGTGAGATGCATGCCCTCTGTATATACAGTGTGCAACTACCACCAGGACCCACTGAGTGCCCATTTTGCCTCTGCACCAGAGCACCAAAACCAAAGACTCCAGGTATAAGCAAATGACACTGTTTTACCTATTAATTAGAATGGCGAACTCAAAGAAGGAAAAGGTACAAAAAATGCCCTTTTGAATTTCCTGTTTGATCCCTATAGGGACATGAAAACACATGATTAAGTAAACAGGATGATTTCAGGGTTTTTTGCTGTTGTTTGTTTAAGAGAGAGAGAGAGAGAGAGAATCTCAAGCAGACTCCATGCTGTCAGTGTGGCACCTGATGTGGGGCTCGATCCTACCACCCTGGGATCATGACCTGAGCCGAAATCAAGAGTCAGACGCTTGACTGACTGAGGCTACCCAGGTGCCTCTGATTTCAGTTTTTATACAAAGATACCAGCCACCTTCTTGAGACTTAATGAGCATATATAAATATTAAACATTTAGAAATTCAGAGTTGGTCCCTGGGGGGACCCACACCATCATCGTGGTATAAATCCTTAGTAATTGGTAATACCTTTTGAACCATTCATGACAGTCACGGCCCAGCAGGAGGGGGTCTGCAGTGGCTTTGGTGTGCTCAGTAATATCAGAGCGTAGGCTGGGATGAAGAAAAAAGGAAGAGGGAGAAAAAAGGAATGAGAGAGGAGAGAAGATGGATAAGAAAAATGGGCTGATGGATAGCAGGGGTGGAAAGTGACGAAGACCAGGAAGAACACCGGGAGCCACCAAAAAAGCCTTCTGGTGCTCCTGGTGCTGGCAGCTTCCCCTCCGTCTACAGGGCACATGCCCTGGATTTTTGTCAGGACTGTCGCATGGGGGCAGAATCAGAAGCTACTTCAAAGCACAAAGGTGCCATTGGTCCTATCCCCCTGTTTACATAGTATGTCAGTTTGTTAAAGGAAGAATTAAATGGGCATAATTAGGAATCCAGGGCTGTTGATGGTCTCTAGTCTGGGGGACATGGTAAACACCTTGATTTTCTCCCCCTGAGGGGCATTGGTTAAATATCAGCCCACATGAATGGCCATCATTTGACCTTCCTGTCTCTAATTTGATCACATCTGTTGCTCTGGATCTGTGCATATGGCTTTGACAGATTCACCTATAGTAAGTGAGTAATATGGTCAAGGGCATCCATGATGTTATTCTGACACCCAGAGAGACAGAGGAGTACAGAGTGGGTGATACAGGCTGTTGGGGGGAACGGGGGTTGGGCATGGCAAAAAGGAGAGCATAGAAGGCCCTCATGAGAATGGGAAAAGCCCCAGTGCCATGGGTGACTTTGAGTTGGAATAGAACACTTGCTGGGATAGCAGTGGGAACGGTAAGCCTCCATCCTTCAAGGCAGCCATTATCCCGATCTACCAGTCTGTTTTTTTCAAATTCTGCTGAGTTTCTCATTGCTACTTCAATTTCCCATTTTGTGAATGGTGGATCGATGTATGATTCCTTAAAAGAAGTAATCCACTGTGGGGTTAAAAAAAAAAATTCATGTTCCTAGATAATGGTAAGCACACAAATCGACAGTAAGCTAGGGTTGTGTCTTCCATGACAGTGTCAGCCCAGGAGCACCTGCTACTTGTAGTTATCTTCATGGAGAGCAGTCTGCTTCCAAAGCTGTTGTTGGTCAGCAAGGCAACATTGAACTTAACTCTGCACAGTCTGTGTAAGAATGAGTCAGCCATTTATGTGCTTTTCTCAACACCCTTTTCCTAATCCCAAACTCAGAGGGGTATATACACAAAGGAAAGCAACATGTATTTTATAAAAGAACTCATTATCCTTTGATTGGTTGAATGGTGTTTGCTTTGCCACAGATCATTGGAGTTGGGATCCTGGTATATATGATTATTGCTGAGCTTCTTTCAGTTTTTTGCTTTGTTTTTGTTTGTTTGGGTTTAAGTAATCTCTATGCCCAACGTGGGGCTTGAATTTATAACCCCCAGATCAAGAGTTGCATGCTCTACCAACTGAGCCAGCCAGGCTCCCCAGGTTTTTTTTATTTTTTTATTTTTTGAGAGAGAGTGCATGTGTGAGCACAAGGGAGGGGCAGAGGGAGAAGGCAAGAGAATCAAGCTCAAGTAGGCTCCACATCCAGTGCAGAGCCCCATGTGGGGCTTGGTCCCAGGACCATGAGATCACGACCTGAGCTGAAATCAATAGTTGGATACTCAACCAACTGAGCCACCCAGGCGTCCCTTTTTACTCTTTGCAACAGGTTTAGGATCCAAATTCTTTTTCACTAATGGGAGCAGTGCTATGTACACTTTAGTTGCCCATGAACATCTTGTGCACAAAGAAAAGCATTGGCTTAGTTTCCAAATGGAGCTCTGACCTTTTAAAAGCCTGATCCGAGGAACTTGGGATTCTTACTCTATCAAGTCTCAGGTTCCAGTCCCACCTGGGACTGTCTCTCCCCTAGCCTTTCCCCACCCCAGCTTCACCCTGACTTGTGTGCATCTCTGACACCCATTAGGCTGGTTAATCGCTGGAGTGCTTTTGTTCAGGATACTCCCTCAAGACTCAGCTCAGGTGTCCCCTCCCCCACCGGCGAGCTTGCTCACCCAAAACACACCGTGCTTACACCCTTTCCCTACAAAAGGACTGTCTTGCCTTCCAGCACGTGGCAGTGTCTAGCCCAGGGGGGCAGGCACTCTGGAAACACTGCGCTGAGGAACAAGACCTCACTAACGACCGTGAATAGGGAGCCTGTGACTGTTTAACTGGTGATTGGTTACTGCCCTTCCTATCTGATCAGCAAGAACATACTGAGTTTTCCCCACTGTGCACTGTAGTACCATCCTGCCCAGCTGCAAGGCATTTCTACCCTGTCATTTTGACTTCAGGACAATGCCATTCAAGTTTGTAAACACATTTTAGTGCCAACGTTCTAATCAGAATATGCCAGCACTGGTAAATTTTCCCTAAGAGGAGGGCAGATGGCGAGGGAGGAGCATGTAGATGTTGAAGTCAACCTGTAGACCACCTTTCCGCCCTCATCCCAGACCTGCATCTACCATAAGGCCGTAGCAAGAGCTAGAGGGAGGGTCTGTTTTGCTTAGGAAATAATTTTATTCCTAAAATGTCCTAGATAGTACTAGAAGAGTGGGTGCCCTTGTGATAAGGAAAAGACCAGACATCATAGGGTTGGGACAGGGCAAGGAACAGGAGTCTATGCTTCAGTGTGGAGGAAGTACTTGGGCAAAGGACAGGTGGTGACAACTTGATGAGGACGGTCATGTGCTGCAGCTGCACCTTGGGTCAAACATGAGCACCACGTGTGCCTAACAGCCTCCATGGCACAACTGCAGGTGGGGAGAGTGTCACATCTGCCCTTTAGGCCCGGCTCCTGTGGGGCCACAGGTAGCTCTTGCACATTCATGACCCACTGCGATATTAAACTTTGCTCAACAAATATTCCTACTGTGCACAGTACCCAGGGCTTGCTCTCTGGGTCGACCATTGGCCACTGCCACGTTCCACTGACCAGGGGCAGCCATGGCCCACCAGCTCCATGCGCATGATGGCCAAGAACATTGTTCCCGGCCCTCATAATCCATTTTGCATATCCATTATTGGTTCCCCACTCCCTTGAGTCTGTGAGAGCAAAGCTGGAGGGTGTGGGTACAAGATCTGCGTGCACAGAGGGGCACACGTTTATTAATGCCAACACTTCTAGATGTGGTATCAGGGGTAGCAGGAGTCCATGATGCTCAGCAGGTAGGCAAGGAGAAAGCTTAAGGGAAAGAGATCAAGCCTCTGTGGTAGCAACTTCGATCTTTAGCTGTGCTAAGAGCACAATTGCTTGAATTACATGTAGGACACTGTTCAAGTCTTAGGAATCAGCATCCAATCACACACCAGGAGGACATACATCAACTTTCTCTAACCCAGGCTCATTCATCTGATTTCTAGGTCTTTAATCTGGTCTTAAAGTACAGTGATGTGAGCCCTATGCTGTATGGGTAATAACCTGATATCAGTTTTCCTTTTTAAGAGTTAGGAACCTTTGTGCATGTGTGACCTGAGTATGGGGAAGCGAGAAGAGACGGGAAGAGAACTTGGGTTTCCTCTGCTGGCAGAGAAGGGCCAAGAGACACAGGCCACAACCACAGGCAGAAAGAGAAACTTGTTATTAAATTTAATTGTCTTTAAATACACACCTTTCTCCCACACTTACCTACTCCAGGAGGGGGAGAGAGGAAACCCCACCCCCGCCGTTCAGGGGATTCCATGTACAAAGCCTGAGATGGTGAGGAGGAAGTATAAAACTACTATTTACAAGGGGGAAGAAGGCATCTGTTGCCACCTTAACCTTCAGACACCCCCATCCCCAGGCCCCTTTTGCTCCTTTAGAAAAAGCCCCTGGGAATTCATTTGAGTGTAGAATCAGCCCTTCCTCTGGAGGGGCACTCAAACCCCTAAACGGAATAGGAAGCTCTGAGATCAGTTGAGGAAGACAGTGAATGGATAGCACCTCAGATCCTGGCCGAGGGAAGGCATTTGACCCCCATTACCCTGTAGTCAGCAGGCCTACGGGCCCCGCTTCTACTTCCATAGACCCCGTGTAAACATTGACTCCTTTCTCTGGGTCCCTGTTCTTCCTGACTTCCTACAGGGCCTCCCTTGCTTCCACTGGAGGCACTTGGTTCCTGATGGTTCCTTTCTCCCCTTCCCACCTTCCTGTGGAAGGAGTGAAGAGGGGAGGGACATTACAGGTGGGGCAAGGCCTGTTTCCTCCCTTCTTCTAGGCCAGGGCAGCCATTTCCTCAAGGGGAGAGCTCCACAAGTTCTCGGCCAGATGGGGGTGGATTGCCTTCCCCGGCTTCCCCAGCAGGGACAGGCAGGTAGGCAGTCCAGTACCAGGATACAGTGGTCTTGATGGGTGACACCATCAGTTCTGAGTGGCAGGGAGGAAGGCTTCAGGAAGTGGGAAGGCGGGGCAACTCCGGCCTCACCCTGATGGTGGGAGACCAGCCCTGCGTTACTGCTTCTTCGGGTAAGCACGTCAGTCACTGCACAACAGTCTGGTTCACTGTAGCTGTGCAGAGGGGCCAGGAACCCATGAGCAAGAGATCTCCTGCAGGCCTTGGCGGAGAGGCAGCATTCACACCAGCTCGTCCAATAGGATTCCAATGCTCTGAGTGGCCTCTGAGGGCCCAGCGATGGGCTTGTTACACATAGGGCAGACACAGCGTACCTCTAGCCACTTCACCAGACACCTGAGGGTGGAAGAAGATCAGTTTTTCCCTAAGGCATCCAACCCGTTCCATTTCTCTCTCATTCGGAGAGCCCAGCTGCTTCTCCCAACAAGAACATCTCAGTCCTTGCCCCAGCCCAGCCCCTCCCACTTGCCTGGTGTCCAGACAGGACGTCGGGTATTGCTGGCAAGGGGGGCAGATGGGAGGGGGTAGGGACTGCAGGTTCTAAATGATGCTCCCTACTTATTTCTTTCAAAAGGCATCCCTGGACACGAAACCCCCATAGTGCATACTTACTTCCGGTGAAAGGCATGTTGGCATGGGAGCACACCTAGCTCGTCCTTCCCCTTAAAGTCTTCCAGACAGACTGCACAGGTCTGCTGTGAGGAAAAGTGACAGTGAGAGAGGGGCCTGGGGAAGAGCCGCATTTGCCCGTCAGCCCATCCCCATCCACAAAAACGAAGCTCTAGCCCAGTTTCTGGATGGGCCACGGAAACATAAGTCATAAGGTAGCCATAAACCACACCGGACTGTTCACACAACCAAAGGAAGATGATATTAAAAGTTCAGTTCCTCAGTTGCACTGGCTACATTTCAGAGGCTCGGTAACCACAGTGGGGCTGCCGTGGCTCCCATAATGGGCAGTGCAGATTTAGAACATTTCTATCAACACAGCAATTTCCATTGACCAAAGGTGTTCTAGGAGAATATTTTTTAATCCTTTCTAGCCTGCTACATCTTACACGGGGGCATGTATCTATAACAGAAGGTAAAGATGGGAGTAGAGTGTTCAGTTAATATTCTTTAATTCCAGCTTTCTGTCATTCTAGACTAACTCCTCAATCGCAGCTGAATTCTTCTGCTCAAGGAGGGCTCAGGAAACATGTGATTTGCTGACATGTGATAGTGCGCATCAAAGAGGGATGGATGAAACGAGGCATTCCTAGGTTGTCTCGTGTCTAAGCAATGCCTGTGGGTCTGCCCAGCTCCCAACAACCTCGGACACCCTGGGCACAGGGGTCTGCAGTTATGGATGTGAGGTCTTGAGAAAGTTAGACGATCTAACGGGCGCAAGTAGGGAAGGAAGAGGAACAGCTTACTCCTAAAGTGTCTGTGTTGATGGGACCCAAGGAGTAGCTATATTGATGGGAAGGGCACCGGAGCGGAAACAGGCAAGAACTGCAGGGATGGATACGCTGATCAGATCCACAGGATACAATATAAGTATAAGAGTGAAAAGGAGGGGCGCCTGGGTGGCTTAGTCGGTTAAGCGTCCGACTTTAGCTTAGGTCATGATCTTGCGGTTCGTGGGTTCGAGCCCCGCGTCGGGCTCTGTGCTGACTGCCAGCTCAGAGCCTGGAGCCTGTTTCAGTCTGTGACTCCCTCTCTCTCTGACCCTCCCCTGCTCACGCTGTCTGTCTCTCTCTCTCCAAAAAAAAAAAAAAAAAATAAAAAAAAAAAAAAGGAGTGAAAAGGAACTTCTTTAGTGAAAAACCAAAACAGGAGGCCTAGACACGGGGAAAGGTAGCTGGAATCTGGCATGCCTTGGTGTGCCCGTCCTCCCTTTAAAAAATATGAGGCATGGCAGCCTCTCCGGGGCCACATGCCATCACTTATTCAAACCCTCCCGTTTGTTTTCTGCGATCCCGTTATGTTTTCTGCCTGCGCCGGTTCCAGACATAATGAATTCCATATACTGATTACCTACTGGAAGGAGTCACATTTATTTGGCCCAAGGAGAGACGAAGGCGGGGACTAAAAGAAGTTCCTGAAAGGCCCAGGCTGAGAGCTGGAGAGGGTGCTGTTTGCCCTGCCAGCCAGGGACCTCCTGCCTGCTGGCCCAGTACACTCACCCCATACAGTTGCAGCTTCTTGGCATCACCTTTAAGCACCACCTGAAAAGAAGAGAGGAGGCCTCGGTCAGAAGCAGCCAAGCACAGGGGCCAGGTGCAAGCACCCAGTGGAGAGTGTCCCCAGGCCTGCACAGGTGTGTCTCCCTCTCCCTCTGGTGAAGGGGAAGGGCTTTGCCACTGCCTGGGCTAGGCCAGGCTTGAGGACAGTAGGAAGTGTTAGCCTCAGATGGAGCCAGAGGGGAGGCCAAGGGGGTTCAACTTGCTTGCTGCCTGCCCTCTCTCCTCACCTCCAGCAGGGCAGGTGGTAGGGAGGAAGGCTCACAGAAAGATATAGTGCTCTGGGGCGCCCGGGTGGCTCTGTCAGTTAAGTGTCTGACTTCATCTCAGATCATGATCTCACTGTCTGTGGGTTCGAGACCTGCGTTGGGCTCTGTGCGGACAGCTCAGAACATGGAGCCTGCTTCGGATTCTGTCTCCCTTTCTCTCTGCCCTTGCCGCACACACCCTGTCTACCTCTCAAAAATAAACAATGAAAAATGTTTTTAAAGAAAGAAAGATGTAGCGCTTTACCTCCTTATAGCCATATCGTTCACTCTGTGCCTGGTTCCGGAGTTTGCTAGAGGAGAAAGCAAGGAGAAAGGGAGGTTACCACGCCTTTGTAAGAGGGGTAGGCAGGCTGTGTGGGCATTCTTCTGTTGGGGGGAGGGGGTAAGGGGGAGGTGGAGAGGCTGCTCTTCCCCGGGGGTATCTTGTCCCACAGATGCCACAGAGTATGGTTTGGACCTGGGCAGGTCACCCAGAGTGGATTATGGACTCAGACTTCTACTCGGGCATAACAGCCTCAAAACTTACTTGTCAGGTCCCATAGACTGGAGGAATTCTGGCAGAATTATTCATTCATACGCCCTGCTGTTTCCCAGAAAGTCAGTCCCCTCAGACCCCCCAGGTCTAACGATCACCAATCTGCTTACTGAGTACATGGAAGAAGTCAGATATTCTTATAAGGTATTTTGCCATTAAGCCAGGGTAGCAGTATGAGTAAGTCTCTGTTGACCCTGGGGAATTTTCCACCCGGGAGAACACTAATATTCTGAACCAAAGCACACGCTCCCCTTCACAGCACCCAGGCAAACACAGATGATGCCCTCTTTGTTTTCTTCTTTTGAGTCTCCAGCTGGTGGCCCGCACGCAACCTAGCTCTCAATAGCCAAAACACACCTTGTGGTTCCCAAAGGCAATAACACAGTAGTTATCGGAGGACTTGTGATGCACCCATCACTGTATTAACAGATTCACATACTTGGCGAGGAACGTTTTCCTTTGTACAGATGAGGAAAATCAAGTCCAAGGAGGTTACATAACTTGCCCAAACCTCCCAGCCTGTTGGCAGCCAGAGGCGGATTTGAATCAGTCGATCAGAGTACAGGGCCTGAGCTCTCGAACAACGTGCCTGTTTCACCGGTCAGGTGGCACCCGCCATCGTCCTGAGAAGGGTACCTGATCACTTGGGAAGCACCCGTTCTTCATCAACAAGGCTATAGCTAACGGCTGGGATCATGATTATGCATTGTTGCCGACGCTTTATTTGCAGGGAGAGAAACCATCCAAGTTAAGCAGGTGGCTCTGTGCACTCCTGTACTCGGTAGCCACATGGGGCTTTCTCTCCACTGAGCACTTCTGCCACAGAGCTGGGTTATTGGAAGGAAACCTCAGAAACCCATCAAGTTGGAATAGGTGTGGCAGACTAAGGGCCAGAGCCACCTGACCACTTGTTTAATTGGGCCTATGAGCTAAGACTGATGTTTGTTCTTAATTTTTTTAATATTTTTGAGAGACAGAGAGCATGTGCACATGTAACAAATAATTAAAAATTACATATGATCTGTGGCTGCTTTTGCATAGTAGAGTGGGGGTTATTTGGGGGTGACTTCCAAAGCCCCAAATATTTGTCCTTTGGCAGAATAAGAAGGCTGACATGAGTTAGAGGAAGAGAAGCTCAGATCAGGAGCCTCAACGAAAAGGAGAGAAGGTGCCCACCCCATGAGCACTGCGGAGAAGCCGGATAGAACAGGGGAAGGTGTGGAATGAGGGGCACAGCAGAGCCAGGCCCCAAGCACAGCCCGGGGGCAGATCTGGATCTGGCTACCAGCTAGCTCCACTGTTCCTAGCACAAGTCAGGGCCCGGGCCAGACTGTGCCTGGAGACTCATAGGAACGCCAGTCCAGGGGTGTCTGGCTGGCTCAGTGGTAGAGCCTGTGACTCTTGATCTCAGGATTGGGAGTTCGAGCCCCACGTTGGATGTAGAGATTACTTAAAATCTTAAGGGGCACCTGGGTAGCTCAGTTGAGCACCTGACTCTTGGTTTTGGTTCAGGTCATGATCTCATGGTTTCGTGAGTTCAAGCCCCTCTTCAGGCTCTGTGCTGACACTGAGGAGCCTGCTTAGGATTCTCTCTTTCCCTCTCTCTGCCCCTCCCCTGCTCATGCTCTCTCTGTCTTCCTCAAAATAAACAAAATTAAAAAACATAAAATCTTAAAAAAGAACTCCAGGTGGACTCCTGCACCATGGGGCTAAGTCCCAGGGCAGCACATCACCTTGAGGGCCTCTGGTCATTGGAGGCTTGGGCTGAAGGCCTAACCAGGACTCCCACCGTCCCATCCTTTACTTTGTAGAGATCTCCTCAGTCCAGAAAAGGTTTTTCACAAGCACGCATCTCTGTGCCCACTTCCAAACAAGATGGGCAGAGAAGGATGCATCCAAGGCTTAAATGAACAACTGTCCCCTTGCTGACACTGAACTAAGCTGGGGAAGGAAGCCGGTGTTCTCACGGTCAAAGCGCTCAGAGCCGCCTTCTGAGGCAGATGCCTGTGCTGTAGCAGGGATGCAGAGAGTAAATAAGGAAGTGGTGAGGGGCCTGCTTTTTAAGTGCGAGAATGAGAGGACGCCACATATCTTTCGGGTCTCAACTGCCTCCCCTGAGATGTGGCCCTCTCTAAGCATGTAGGGTGTGTACTAGGATGCGCAGGGCACCCCCTGCCCCACCCTTGTCCCCTGGGTTCGCCTGGCTCCACTTAATGGTCGAAGCCAAGGACCCTCCAGTAGCCTGGCTCTCAGAGCCCAGTACTATCAGAACAGGGAAAGGCTTCAGACCTACCCCCTTCGCCCTGCATGTAGATTTCCGGAACAGGAAGGTATACATTGTGATGAGGCAGGGCCCCAAAAGGTCTCAAGGGAAACAAAGCAGAAAAGCAGAGCCCCCGGGCCATCCCAGTGGAGAAGGTAGAGCTGGCAATTTTGGACAGGTGGCCCTCTCAGCTGCTGGGTGAGCAAAGCTGCTAAAAATACTCCAATTTCAATGAGACCATTTCTAGCCACTGCCAGCGGGCTCTCCCTCACTGCTTTTCCCTTTTGCAGCAAACAATGCCACCAAGTCCTGAAAATAATTGCTCCTTTCCTGCCTATTTGTACTTAGCCGGCCCTTCCATCCTGCGTAGGGCAGAGGTCAGCTCCTGGGGACTGGGGAAGAACTAGCGAGCGAGGGGAGCAGGGGAGAGGAGGGTGGCGCTGGCCAATGAGCTCACCAGGTGGAGAGCAGGGGTCATGGGCCTATTTTGGCTACGGAGGAAACTGAGAAGTGGGGAGAGGAAGTGGCCTCTGTGGAAGAAGATGTGGTGGCGGTGGCACTGCCAATGGATGTCGGAGAGGAAGTGGCCTCTGTGCCTGTGTGTCTTTCTATATATAGCCACCCACAGGCTGCCACACAGCAGCGAGCCTCTGGAACCATGAAAAGTCCAGGGTCAGCTGGCTCTGGGCAGGCTTCAGGACAGAAGGTGGGGGTGACGGAAGGGGCAGATTGCCGCGGAAGGGACAGGTGGCGCCAAGCGGCCCGCAGTCAGGAAAGCTCTTAGTATCATGTGGTTACGTCTCTGTTCTACTCCAGGCAGACAAAAATAAACCAGCCCTACCTAGCTCCCTGGCCCGTCCTGCAGGACCCCAGTCTCCGGCTGTCAAGGGGTGCTGAGGGATGCCCCAGCTGTTTCTCTTCCTTCCATTCAAGGAACAAGAATCCAACGGAAAAGGCTGGTCAGATATGGGATGTGGAAGACTCTAACAACCGCCAGGCTAGCCCATCTTGCATCTTCCTCGATAGAAGACCTTGGGCAAATTCTTAACTGCCCGAGCATGAATTTCCTCATTTACAAGGTGGGCTAACACATAAACTGGAGGGGTGTTTCACAAAATGCCAACCACAGTGTGGCCCAAAGAAGGCCCACACCCTTTATCACTTGGTAAAGAGGAGCTAAAACCCAAGGTCACACCTATTAATGACAGAATTAGGAAATGAACCCTGGTCACCCACATCCTGGCCCAGAGTGATTTTCTAGATTTTTCTTCACTTGACTGCCTTTGCAGCGTGTGTGTGTGTGTGTGTGTGTGTGTGTGCGTGCTGCTTTTGTGGACTCCTCCCCCAGCATCATACATGAACCTTTGGTATTTGGTATGACTCCGTCTTTTGTCCCTGGGGAACTGCCTGAATTGCTTGGTATGGGGAGAGGGGGGCGGCTGGTGGTCAGAAAGGCAGAAAGTTTGAGGAAGAAAACACAGGCTTGGGAAAGGGGAAGGGGTAGAGAGATACTAAAAAACTGCCCTCATCCCCACTTTTGCAAATTTCAGGCTCCGGTGTACAAGAGGGAAAATAAACCACTGTCGTCTCTGCATCAACTTTTAAGTGGAAAACTCCAGCCGCTGACCCCCCTCCCCCCCAGGAACTTTTCAGAGTTCCAAGAAGAAGAGGCCTAAAGTAGGTGACTGGGGGGCACGGAGGGCCCTTCCCCTTTTTTAGAGGAAGCTCTTCTAGCCTTAGGAGTAGAGACTGAGTGTCTGCCTTTCCCCCAACCCCCTTTCTGGGCAAAGCATTCAGATTCACAGAGACATTTCAGCAGGGAGCCGGAACTCCTTTCTCCCTCCTTTTGATTTAAATGACTTAAGACTCCAGCTGCTGGCTACCCACCACAAGGTGTGTGTGTGGTGGGGGGTGGGGGGGGTAATCTCGATAGCCCTAAAGACACCGTCGTGTTCATGGATGCCCAATGCTTCCCAGTGTGCCCAACAGTCCCATGCAGTGAGGCACTGGTAGTCCCAACCGCATGCCCTTGTCAAAAACACTACTTTAGTTTCCACTCTAAATGCCAGTCGTGCCCTAGATTTTTGGTAGAAAAGCAGCCACCAATCCCCATGTCTTTCAACAGGCGGTGAAAGGACAGTTCCTGGAGCCTGGCTAGCCCTGCCAACCTCAAGTCCTCCCCTGGACCTCTGCGCAGGAAGAATTAAGGGGAGTTTTTAGGGTTTTTTTTCCACTATAAAAATAAGAGCTTACGAGGCCGACCAAGCAGCTCTCCAGACATCAGCCTGCTAATATTAGCATCTGGAGGGCTGACAGCAGGATTTCCCAGGAGGGAAGAGGAACATGCCGTAGGTGTAACCAATGCCCACCTATCCCTGGCCACCCAGAGGCTGTGTGTGCGGAGTGGAGACACCGTTAGGGGATGACCAGCAGGATTACTCCGTCAAACAGTAATTCTAGGCCACCCTAGAATAACTAGCCAAGAGGGGCGACGCAGCCCAACTGTTGGTGACCTTACATGCTCTGGAACAACCCGAGAAGCTGATGAAAATAGAAACACCGGGCCTCAGGGGCCCAGTGAAGGGCAGGCTGAGCCCTGTCCTCAAAGCAGGGACCCCAGTGGGAAGTTAGGGATTCTGTTGTGGGTTTCTCGCTTGGCCCACCCTACCCCCAGCCTCCTCCTCCTGGACTCCGCGCCCCAGGTCACCCAGGGTGCCACCCACCTGATAAAATAGCAGCAGAAGATGAGGCTGAGCATGAAGACAAAGATGCCCGTGCCGAAGATGACCATGTAGATGTTGAGGGGAAGGTCCTGGAAACTGATGGGTGGCATGGAGCAGGACTTGTTGGTACTAACCAGTCCCAGGCCACAAAAACACCCTGCAAAGAAACGGGGAGGGAAAATGTTATAGTTGGAAATTTACCACTGGGGCTGATGGTACTCGGTCGGCCAGGATGGAGAGAGAAATGGCAGGCTCTGGGCTCCCAAACGTCTCTGATGCTGAGGCATAAGTTTAGAACCTAGCTCTCACACGGACTAGCTCTGTGACCTTGGGTGAAATCAGCGATCCCTGAAATGGGATACCATAGTCCTTAAAACTGCATCCCACCTAGGGGATCAAGGATTCAGGAAATGGAAAACTTGATTCTGTCAGGTAGAAGCTTCTTGAGTGCAGTAGCAAAATGAGGAGCCGTAGGTGAGAAAATGGGTACTTGGGTTCCAACATCCCTAGAGATGTGACCTTTAAGAACATACCTATCTAAGCCTCACTTTGTCTTTTAAAAACAAGCAAAATACAGAGGACGAAAACTGGTGTAAGAAATGGGCTTTGTAGATTGCCAAGGTGCAGTTACAAAGGTCATTCGTCATTATTAAGCCACAGGCTCCAGGAGACAGGCTGAACCAGGACCAGAATAGAAACTGTTCACCCTGAGGCTGGGCCAGTGTTCCAGAAAGTGATGGGGGGGCGGGTGTAGCTTACGTTGCACCCTCCCCCTTTCTCCTCAAAGCCTTGATGTACCGTTCCATAGTGGCACTGACATCCCATGGCGCTTGTTAGAAATGCAAAATCTCCCCCCTCCCAACAGAATGAACCAGAATCTACATGTTATCAAGATCAAGGTCCTCATCAGATTACGAGGCCTGCAGCACTAGAAGCACTGACCAGCCACCAGATGCTTCCCCTCACAGGACTCAGAGGGTAAATCCGATTGGCCGACCGATCATCGCTGCCTCTTGCCAGAGTTTGGTGTTGAGGTAAGTCTGTGACAAGGTTTGGGCCAAGGAAACAAAGACAAGTTCTGCTGGAGGAGGAAAGACTGGAATGATGGCAGCCAAGAAAGAGCTGGAAGGAAAGCAGTTCAATATGAAGCCAATGGCTGAGGGTGGCGGAAGAAAGAGGGAAAGAAAAGAAAAGATTAGGTCCGTTAAATGGCTGGATTAACCAGTCCTGGAGCCGCTCTCTATTTTGGGAGTTACTCATTCTGAGAATTAGTAAATGTTCTGTACTGTTTAACGGGAAGAAAAAAATATATAGGATAGAAACAATAAGCTGGGAAGTGTTACTGTGATCTAAAAGGCAGGCATAAAATTCTTAGATTTCAGAAAGTGAGGAGACAAGAAAACTAAAATCTTGCAATATCCCAAGCACATTCTCATGCTACCGATTTAATCTTTGTAATGTCACTAAGAAACTGACTTACCCCTTCGCCAGGAAAAAAAAAAAGACTCAATCATTAAATAAATTGTCTAACGTCAAACAGCTAAGGCTTGTTTCCAAAGACCTCTGTACGCAAGTCTTCGACATGGGTTTTAAGTACTTGCCTGACATCTTGGTTAGGAGCCAGAACCCATTAATATCCTTGAGGAGTCTAGATTAAAATGACCAATGCTACAACTCAGCAGAAGACTAGCTGAAAGGACCGGAAGTCAATTTTGACATCCTACATCTCATGCCTCAGTCATCCCCTAGATCAATCTAGTGACCACATAATGAGCCTCCCTTCAAACCCCCTTTCAGATGCTGGGCCCAGTTCTCTTCCAAGTCCCCATCCCAGACACCTCATTGATGTCAAGTCCTTCCTCTGCTTGAGCCCATGTGTGTGACATCTCCTTCCACGTAGTTTCCATCATGCATTTCCCAGGCTCATGACTGGTTTCAAGTCTTCCTAAACATGCACGCACTGGGTCTCCTCAACCTCCACCGTTCATAGCCTTCCAGCATCACCCAAAAATGAACCAGTCTCCTATTTCTTGTCCAACCTGTTCTCACCTTCCTCCATACCTTTGTTCATGCAACTTTCCCTGCCTGAAATTCCCTCTCCCTTCTGGAAGCCCACCAAGCCTGGTCCTCTTGCTATTCCAATGACCCCTCTCTTCCCTGAATTCTATAGACCTCACAGCCTCTACCATGCATTCTGGCTCTTGAGGATTTAGTAGTTGTCTTACGTTGCCCCAATGTTCCAAACATCAACTTAACTCAAACATTGATTATATGACAAGTACCATGATAGACACGTAAAATTAAAAAAAAAAAGTGAAAAATCATGGGATGATTTTACAGGGTAGGGACGAAGAGAACACAAAGGCTTTCGCCAAATAAACAAAGGGAGGCACCACAGCAGAGATGCAACTAGAATCCTGGAATCAGAAATGGAAGAGTCCAAGCAACCTCGAATACTCCTGAATTGGGTCTGAGAACAGCGAGTTGGACAGTGCCTAGCCTTGTGTTTGGCTTGCTTTCAATTAGCCAGTTAACCGATAAATAGCTCCTGATTTTTCAAGACAACCTGGTACCCTTGGCAAAAACTCCTATTTCAAAGTAAGGAGAGTGATATTTGGGAAAGTTGCCCAGAAACTGCCCTCAGCTAATGAATGGCCAGCCAACCAACAAGTATTAATCGAGGGCTGATTTATGCACTGACCTAGACATTGTGGGAAAACAAAAAGTAGAAGTAGTTCTTGTCCTGAAAGACTTTGTTGAAAAGATTAAATAATTAGCTCCTACCCTTATTATGCTCAACAGGAAGCCCTTGCTTCTGGGCTCCCTACTTCACTAACAATTGACGCTCTAAGAAGGTCTAACCTCCGATCTGTGTTGGCTCTCCATGCACCTTTCAGGAGAAGAATCCTGGTTATTTTTAGGGTCCCAGAGAACCCCACTTGGTTTCCTGTCCTGGGAAATTGTACAGCGGTGGCTACCGTAGAGGGCATGTATATGCACTCTGGCCTCAGGTGGTCCTCTGATCAGTTTACCTTGACCGTCTTACCTCTCCTGATAGGCACTTCCCCTGGGGTTCCAGGATGGAGTCAGTGAGCTTGGAACTTTATGTGAGAAAGAGTATACGTGAGAAGAGCTTCATAGCCAGAAGGAGATGGTACATTTGCTTATATTACAATGAAAAACAAATGGTAAAAAATATATATTGGCTAAAACCTGTAGTACGAATCGTTTTTCCTCTAACACTTATAAGGGCAGAATATCAACCCCAGAAAAGAGAGCCTTCAGAGATTTTTCCACAAAGGGGGTGGGGGAAGAGATTGCTTCCTCATTTAAGTCAAAACACAGGATCTATCAGTCACTTTAAAGAAGTGAAAAGAAAAAGGGGCAAGTCCTCCGCTGGTCTAAAAACCCCATATGAAAGAGGAGCGCCAGAATAAAGTGCCAGCCACCTTGGTTCTTCTCAAGTCTCTGTTCCATTGTCTCAGCTGACCTATGAAAGCCTTGACATCAGAATGTCTCATCTCAATGGTGTGCAGGCTGGGAGCTGGAATGACGTCAACAGAAGGCTGGCCAAGAAAGACCGGTGGGTCTGGGAAATGCTTCCCCCTCCCAGCCAACGGGAATCTTTCCCAGATGCTGGGATGCACCGTCCTTCCTTACCCCCCATCCTCCACCCCTGTCCCTCAATGCCCGCCTATCACACACAGCTTGGTTCATTTTCAGGAAATTAGATCCTACTAGCAAGAGGAAGAGGGGGATGGGGGACGTTCATACCCACACATGCTGTCCAAACCCTGCCTTAAAACAAAAGCCGCTTGAAATAATTAATCCAAGATCTGGCAGGGGTCTGCTCTCAAGAATGGATTTTTTTTTTCTTTGTAACTAGCCAGCCTACCATACTCAGAGATCAGGCTCCCTCCCTTCACCCCCGCCTTCTCCAGAAACTCCAAGCCTCGGGAAGACGCGGTCAAAACACCAAAACTACTGGGACGTATTAGTATCCAATACCAATCCATTTTAACTGAGTGGCTCAGAAAGACCCTCCTGTAAGATGGCTTGGGTGAGGAGTCAGAACCAAGCCCTACCTGTACCACCTCAAATGCCAAAAACCAACCAACAAACAAGCCTCAGGTGAGATGAATTTAGCATCACGCCAGGCCAGGGCGGGTGGGTCGGGAAGGGGGTGGCGGAGTGACTTAGGTAAGGAGGGGCGGCCACCAACCGCAGTTCGGAAGCTAGTACCACAGTGTGGCCTTGGGGCCAGAGAGCACGACTCCTGCTGGCCTGGCTCTGCACCCAAAGGTATCCGGGCGCTGAGACGTCTGCAAGGCTTTATCGCTCCGATAAAGACACGCTCTCTGATCCGGCATCCTCCGCAAGCACAAAGCCCCGGAGCAGCCAGTGAGGAGCCAACAAAGGCACAGAGGAAGCCGCCCCCGCGCCCCGTCCCGCACGCTGCATTGTATACATATTTAAAATAGCCTGCAAAGTTCCAGGCCGGGAACTTGAGCTCCCTCTAGGAGATCCCAACCCGGGCGCGGATTTGATTCTCCTCCGACAACCACAACAAAGACCAGAGTTTGAGCGCACAAAGGCAAGGGAAGCGGGTAGGAGAGCGAAGCCGCCACACAAAGGCCGCGAACCCCTCGGCTCCCACGCCCCCTCCCCCCCGCACGTTCAGAGACGTTCCCGGCCCTGGAGTTAAACCTGATTTTTTTTTTTTTCTTTTCAAATTCCGCGCTGTGCAGCGGACGCCTCCTCGCCCGTCCCATTTCATGACAAACTTAACTCAAGAGGAAGAAAGAGCCCTCTCTATCTGATCTTAAGCCTCGCGCCTCTCCGAGTGTGCGGCCAGCCCCGCGTCCGCTCGCCCTCGCGCCCCGGGGACTCACCGTTACACCACTGGAATGGGTGCATCAATGAACTCTCGGCTGGCTTCCTCCGACGAACGAACGCAGGCGCCGGGTAGGGCACACGGGGTGGGCGCACCGGCTTTCGGGTCCGCAGGAGGGGCCGGTGCTGTGCGCGGCAGCCGCCCGTCTCCAAACTCTAACTCCCTCCGGGGTGGTGGGGGGGTTTCGGCTTGAATGGTTTCGGAACAACAAAGAGGGAAAGGGGGGAAACAAAGTCCCCAGGATGAGCGCACCACTGAGGAGATGCAGGAAGGGCCCCCGGGCTGGGGGAGACGCAGGGCGCTACAGAACAGGGCGGGGGCGCCCGGCTCGCAGACGAGGGAAAAGCTTCGGCGGGAGCCTCGGCGCGAAGGTGAGCTGCCAGGACTCCGAAACTGACACGGGCTGCGCACACCCCCGCCTCCCGGCCCCCGCCCCTTTTACTCCCCCCTGCAAACTCCGCCCTCCTCCCGTCACCCGCCCTCCCGCCAATGAGAGCCTTCTGGCGGGACTCCGGTATTATTTGCAGGCCCGCCCCCCTGCGAGGGGCGAGCATCTTCGCGCAGCGCGCGCCTCCCCCTCCGCCTTCCCAGGGCTCGGGAAACTTCACTCTAAAGAGAAGCGAGCTGCGCGGTGCGAGGCTCGGCGCGGGCGGGGGCCGGCCTCCGCCGCCCGGACCTGGAGGAAAGCGAACAATTAGTGCCACATTGTTTTCCGCCTCCAGAGCTGTTACTGTTTAGCATTTCTATAGCTCTTTGAGAAGCCAGTTCTAAGGGAGGGGTTGCATTTCTGCTCGGACGCCCAGGACTCTGGTCCTGGGTGGTGGCTAGCAGCACGTTCCTTCGCTCACGGCAAAAGAGGGAACTGAAATAAGAGGGTAAAGCAGATGAATTACAGAACTGAGATCTGGAAGGAGCTCAGGTTGTCTTCTCATGTTTGGCCAGCCCCTAAAAACCTTAGGAACTAAAAGCCCGAAGGTTAAGCTTAAGGTAGATGTGTCAAGGCCTCCACGCTCCTGAGTAGCAGAATCAAACACAGAAATCCACATGGGCAGCATTTTCAGGGCAAGTCTCTTCAGCATCTATCACCACCTAGGTGTTGAATAAATAGCAGTTGCAAGAAAGACTGAATGTCTTAATTCCCCGTCCAAAATAATTTCTTTTTATCTGACATTGCATCGCTTGTTTCTGTCTTATGTATCTTTCTGTCTTTCATTTATACAGAATGTGTTCACCATGAACCTACTTTGTGCCCAGCACTGTTACACCGGAGACCCATCTGGGTCGCTGGCGACAGCAGGATTCTAGTCTCCAGCGATTCTTAGTGCCCGAGAAGACAGACAGTAAACAAGCTAGCAAACAAGTAAGAATGACTCAATCTCATCTTCCAATTAAGCGTAATCTGTTAATTGAAGGTGATAAACACTTTCCCTAACGCTTGGGAATTGTGACACTCAAATAAGATTATGCATATGAGTGCTTTGTCATTTAAAAGCATGATGGTTAAGGTATTAAATAACTTGGCCGAGATCACATAGCAGTGTGCAACAGTTTAGCACTTAATTACGTAATTGTCTTATAACAATTGTTTTCCTTTAAGAGCTGGTCTGGGGGATTGGAGTCGTGTACAGATCCAACTCATTTCATCTCTTAATTGGGCAATTGCAAAAGCTTCCTAACTGGCCTCTTTGACTCTAGTCTCTGCCTCAGACTTTAGAGCCCACAGGAATTATTTATGTTAGAGATGTTACACATATGAAGATTCCCAGGCCTGGAGCCCAGAGATTCTGATTCAGAATGCTTTGTCTCCACCTTCCCCCATCCCTCCACGGCCAAATTCTCAAGCAATTACGCTGAAAGAAATAACACTTGGATCTCACTCTCAAGTCTGTCCTTTCTGCTGGGCCCAGAGTTATCTTCCTAAAACACAAATCTGATCATTTACTTCTCTTGCTTGATAACCTTTATTGGTTCCTCTTACTTCCTGGATAAAGTCAAATTGCGGAGTGTGGCATTCACATTGTCCTGCCTTCCTAATGCCAAATACACTCTTCTTGCACACATGCTTTTCATCAGACACAAAGCTTTTGCTGTTGTCCTCGAAATACAGGACATTCTTTCTTGCCTGTGATTTTGTACACAGCATCACTGATGTTTGAATGCCCTTTTTCTTTCTGGGCCTGACGTTTTGTAAAATTCAGCTCAAAACACACCTCTTCCATGGCCCACCCTTGTCATTGCCCCTCTCTACTTCTCTTTCTTTTTTTTTTTTTTTAATGTTTTATTTATTTCTAGGGGAGAGAGAGAGAGAGAGAGAGACAGCGTGAGCAGGGGAGGGTCAGAGAGAGAGGGAGTCACAGACTGAAACAGGCTCCAGGCTCTGAGCTGGCAGTCAGCACAGAGCCCGACACGGGGCTCAAACCCACGAACCGTGAGATCATGACCTAAGCGAAAGTCGGACGCTTAACCGACTAAGCCACCCAGGCGCCCCTCTCTACTTCTCTTTCAACACCTCATGTAAAATGTAGTCTGTTATGGGATTATCAGGATAATTCCTATTTTCCTAAATACGAGAACTTCTCGAGCCCTCCTTGTAAGAGATTTTTTCAAGGGCACAACCACTTTTGAGGGGCCGGCGTCTGGTTCAATAAGTACTTTTGGAACAGATGTATGTGCGCGCATGTGTATAAATAACCATACAATTTAAGCTATGTTCCAGGCAGTGTTGAGGATTTAAAAATGTGTATAGTCGTTATGCAATAGTTCTTTTTATACATTGGCTTAAGGGAAGGTGTTGATAGGTGAGCCTGATTGTATTAAGTTCCTGCTAGGTGCTGTTGCTTTTAGGGCACAGATTTTCCAGTTTGAAGGAGAAATTGGTAAGAAGCGAGGAATGCTTCCTCTCCCCACCCTTCTTAAACTAAATAGCCCCAAAGTGGGAAGATATTTTGAGGGTGGGAACAGCACAACTTCTCATGGGGATGGAGCTGGTCAATCAGGACAGTGACCCTCTCAGGTCACACCTACAAGGACCATGATTACAGTCATCAGACAGAATGTTCTACAACAATTTATGTGTTAAGCCTGATATTTTAAGCATTCGATAAGGTCTCCTGAGGCACTAAAAGACTCTAATTTGGGAAGCCCAAAGGATCCCTTCCTAGTATCTCACCCTCATCCCTCCTGGGGATGGCCAGGAGGGCTGTGCCTCAGATGATGGTTTAGATTGGGAGGTACATACAGGTTGAAAGGCTTTGGTCTTACACATCCTTGAAAGGATTAGTTCAGTCTCTCAGCATTTTCGAGACTGAAGGTCTTACCAAAGACAAGCTGATTTCCCACATCACCATCAATACAATTTAGGTAATCCAGAGGATTCAGACTCCTGGGGATCAGGAAGATTTATCTGGTTATTTTATGAGGAGGACACTGAAACAGTAATGAAGATGATGTATTATATATTCAAAGTTACTTGTGAAGTCTGAAGTAGAATCAGGTTTCTAAATCTTCCGTGGAAAGAGGGAAAGGTAATACTAAGCCTCCAGGAAAACTTTTAAGGAGTCAGAGATTCTCTTTATCCCCACCTTCCCATCCCAGCATCCTCTTAGATACCCCATAGGCCCCCTCATTTTAAGGCCTTGCAAGCACTAGAGAGTCACTTTGGGGAGAAACAGCTAATTTTGTGGAGGAGCATGGGGCCAGAAAACTTGATGGTCCCATTTCACCTTCAGTAAGGGAGCCTCTCTTCAATGGTCCTCACAATCCAGCCCTAAGGTATGGAAGAGAGCACTAACCATGTGGATAAGTAAAAAGTGATCACTGGGGTGCCTGGGTGGCTCAGTGGGTTGGGCACCTGACTCTCGATTTCGGCTCAGGTCATGATCTCTCAGTTCATGAGATCGAGTCCTGTGTTACAGTCTGCACTGACCGCATGAAGCCTGCTTGAGATTCTCTCTCTCCCTGTCAAAATAAATAAATGAACAAACATACATACATTTAAAAAGTGATAGTTAAGCCCAACTGAACATATCATACTTCAAAATTAGACAAATTATCACATTTCCCCCAAACATTTTTTTTTAATTGAGAGAAAATGGGAGGAGAGAGAATCCTAAACAGGTTCCATTCCCAACTTGGAGCCTGAATCAGGGCTCGGCAGGGCTCCATCTCACAACTGTGAGATTATGACTTCAGTGAAAATGGAGTTGGTTGCTCAACTGACTGAGCCACCCAGACACCCTACATTTCCCCAAACTTTAATTTCTTTAATTTTTTTTGACATTTATTTATTGTTGAGAGAGAGAGAGAAGGGCAGAAAGGGAGGGAGACACAGAATCCAAAGCAGGCTCCAGGCTCCAAGCTGTCAGCACAGAGCCTGATGCAGAGCTCGACCCCACGAACTGTGAAATCATGACCGAAGCAGAACTTGAGATGCTTAACCGACTGAACCACCCAGATGGCCCTCCTCAAACTTTTATTCCTTAAAAGAAGTTTGCAAGAGAGGAACACGCAATTCTTTGAAGGGGTTTGGAGTTGCTCATTGTATATGTGGGCAAATAAGATCTTTTACTTGTTTTATTCTCGAAAGATCTGGCCTTCCTCTGTCCAGATGGATGCCCTGGAGGCCTCAGTACCTGGATGCTTTTCAGGGATTGATGGAACTTTTTTTTTTTTTTAATGTTTACTTACTTACTTTTAAGAGAGAGGGAGAGAGCGTGAGCAGGGGAAGGTCAGAGACAGAGAGGGAGACGGAGATCCCAAACAGACTCCGTGCTGTCAGTGCAGAGGCTGACACAGGGGCTTGAACTCAGGAACTGTAAGATCATGACTTGAGCCGAAATCAAGAGTCGGTCGCTTAACCAACTGAGTCACCCAGGTGCCCCAGGAATTGGTGCAACTCTTAATGAAATGAGTTCATAATTTCCCTGGTTCCCCAGGAAAGAAGGGCAGCCATCTCCCCTCCCTGCCCCTCAGCTCCCCACCTACGTGGGAAATCCAGTAGGAGAGAGAGTCATTGGTATGACTGAAGAGGCAGATCTTCCTTTCTGTCTATACAGGCTGGGTCAGTTCCCCTATGATGGTAGGGTTTGATTCTTAAGCCTATCATACATGTCCCCTTAGGCTCTTCTTAAGTAACCAAGGAGGCTGGAAGGAAACAGAAGCTATGGGGTTTAGGGTTCTGTATTTTCCAGAAATTATATGTAGTCCTGCTATGTCTTTGGATTCCAGAATGAAGCCAGTACTCAGGGCCGCAGCTGAACCATCTCATGCATCAGAGTGGAAATTGGATAATAAAGTAGAGTGGTAGAGAGTAACACCTTTGATTGCCCACCCACTGAATCCCAAGTCAGTGCTTCTCATATTTTCATTTATTCCTCACCAACACCTCCAGGAAAGTTTTCTACTTTCCAGTAGGAAAAATGGAAGCCAAGGAAGGTCAGGTCTTAGCAAAAGTCACGGAACTCTGAAGTGTTGATGAGGGGGCTTCCAACCAAACTCCGTCTCTCTCTCCACAAAATACGATCATTGCTCAACGCTAGTAGTGGTTAAGAGTGGAGGCTCTGGAATCTAGCAGATGTTAACTATGCCAAACCTCAGTTCCTCACCTGGAAAATGAGGGCTTGTAGTAGAATCTACCATAGAGGCTCATGTGAGGAACAGCGTTTGATAAATGTTTGCCAAATGACAGGAACAAAATAAGCCCCCAGGAAATGCTCATTCTTATTACCTCCAAACTACATCATGAAGTAGCGTGGCTCAGAAGCAGCATCGGACCAAACAGCCAGTACATCTAGTGTATTAATTACCATGCATGCTGGGTCATGGTGGTGGTTTTGAAAGTACGTCCATGAAGTCTTGAATGCTCCTCCCCGGTAGAGGTGGAGCCAAGTTTACCACTCTCCTGAGATCATGCTGGGCTTGTGGACGAGTAGAATGAAGCAGAGGTGAGTCGGAAAGGTGTGCTGCAGTTTCCACCAAAGACACTGAGGGCACCTGGGTGGCACAGTCAGTTAAGTGTCTGATTTCAGCCTCGGTCACGATCTCACAGTTTGTGAGTTTGAGCCCCGCAGCAGGCACTAACAGTGCAGAGCCTGCTTGGGATTCTCTCTTTGCTCCCCACCCCACGCTCTCTTTATCAAAATAAATAAACTCAAACAAACAAACCAAAGCCATTCACCAATGCAGAAGCCATGTGGTAAGGAATGGCGCTCTGGGAAGGAGCTTGGAAGGAGGAATTTTTGCTTTAGTCAACCGTCAAGTGACTGCAGCCTTTGCCAACGCGCTCTGGCCGCAAGCCGCAGGAGAAACCCTGGGAAACACCACACATTTAAGCTGCTCCTGAATTCCTGACCAGCAGAAACTATGAGACAACAAATGTTTGTTGTTTTAAGCCACTGAGGTTGGGTGGGGGGTGGGGTGGGGTAATGTGCTATTTTGCAAAAGATAAATAATGCAACTATTGTAACAAAAAGACATAAAAATGCAGAGGCTCAAAAAAATCTAATTTATTTCTGTCTTGTAAATATTCCAAGAAAAGGAGGTGCAAGGCAAGGAGGTAGTTCTACTTCACAAAGCCATCCAGAGACTCAGGCTCTTTTTCTCTTGCTGCTTGGCTCATCCTGAGATGTGTTTCTTATTCATACATTAGGAGCTGGCTTGCCAACTACATATCTTATGTTTCAACCCCAAGGGAGTTGGGGGGACAGCGTCTTCTCTGTAAGAAATGGAGCATTACTCTTGTTCCCATTCCATTGGTGAGAGCTTAGTCACGTGGTTCCAGCTATCTGCAAAGGATGCTGGGAAATGGAGTCTCTAGATGGACAGTCATGAGTCCTGCCGTAGCTCAGGATGGTTCTGTTAATAACAGGAAGAAGTGGAGAATGGCCAGTGAGCAGTCTCCCTAGCCAAGTCCTGGTGTTGCCCTCTCTGAGACTTCAGTTAGTTATCTCTCCAGGGCTGCTTTCTCCTTTATAGAGTGAAGAATCATGGGGCGCCTGGGAGGCTCAGTCGGTTAAGCATCCAACTTCTGCTCAGGTCATGATCTCATGGTTCATGGGTTTGAGCCCCGTATCAGGCTCTGCGCTGACAGCTAGCTCAGAGCCTGGAGTCTGCTTTGGATTCTGTGTCTCCCTCTCCCTCCCCTGCCTGCACTCTGTCTCTCTCTCAAAAATAAACAAACATCAAACAAATTAAAAAATAAAGTGAAGAATCAGATAAGATTGGAAGATTACAAACGTTTTATTCTGAGCAGAATTTTTTAATTGAATGTGGGTGTGTGTGTTAGAGAGCACGAAAGCTGGGAAGAGGAGCAGAGAGTGTCTTAAGCAGGCTTCACGCTCTGCACAGAGCCCCAGTGCAGGGCTCGATCCCATCATCTTGGGACCATGACCTTAGCAGAAATCAAGAACAAGACACTCAACTGACTGAGCCACCCAGGCAGCCCTATTAAGCAATATTTAAAACTGGAAACTGCATACATAAAAGAAATAAAAACAGATCTGCCCGGTTTGAATCACCATGGGGCTTCTCTCCCTGTACCTGCTCCCCGCCAGTGGCCCCCTGAAAAACTATTTGAAATACTAGGGCTCTGTGAGGCATGGTCAGAAAATCACTGAATGAGAAATTCTCCTGGATTCCTGCCAGTTCTGGTATTTTTGAGGTTGTGGTCATTCACCCGTGTGTCCTGAGCTGGGCTGATCACAGCCTTGTCATGTTTGGCAGCTGGGAGTTCCCTGTACATGCATGTGTTGTAGGTGGAGGACACTAGAATGGCCTTGGCTCCCGGGGTCCAGCCTCTCCTCACTCACTTCCTTTTAACCCTTTCCTGACCTTGTGGCCTATCTGTCCTTTCTCCTAATGCAAGCAAGGTCCTCCCATCCCTGGCCAGGGGCCAAGGTGCTGTGCAGCTAGGAAGGAGTGCTCTAAGTAGCCGGTACACCTTGCCCTTGCGTTCAGTCCCACAGGTGGGGCCGTGGATATTCCTGAATCTGACTGGGTCTTCCTCCCGGGTTAATATTTCTACCACCCCCTCTCGCCTTAGCCCTTTTTTGGGCTGTCGGTGGCCTCAACTGGAATTAGGAGCTCTGGTTCTGTCCAGGCCATGGGTGGTGAATATGAACTTGCCTGCCCCGACCCACTTTGTGAGTGAACTCCAGAAGATAGGAGGGAGAGGCCTTTCCCTTCAATTCTCAAATATACAAACTGCCTCAGGGAAAGCTACCTAGGAGGACGAGAGTCCCTTTCTTTTAGTCTGAAGACCATCAGAACGTGGCTGATAAACATTCCTCTCCTTGTTTCACGAGATCACTTCCTAGTTCTCTCCATTGGCTTCCAAGGGGCCTTCCTGAGGGACTGGCTGTACTAGTCACCTTCTTCCAGGCCACTTCCAGGAGCTTAAACGAGAATTTGGCAGAGGACTTAGGTGTCTGCCACATCAAGGGAACAATCCTAGGCCATTTCAAAGACTAGTGACCACTGCCCACAAACAGAATGTTCCAAGAATGGCAGGAGTTGGGGCACCTGGGTGGTTCAGTTAAGAATCCAACTTCAGCTCAGGTCATGATCTTGAAGTTTGTGAGTTCAAGCCCCACATCAGGCTCTGTGCTGAGAGCTCAGAGCCTGGAGCCTGGAGCCTGCTTCAGTACTGTGTCTCCCCTTTTCTCTGCCTCTCCTTTGTTCATGCTCTGTCTCTCTCTGTTTCTCGATAATGAATAAACATTAAAAGAATAAAAAAACAAAAAGAATGGCGGGATTGAGGTGGGGATTGGGAAAAAATGAGGCAAAATGGACTGCTCTGGGCTTCTTAGAATAAGGAATATCTTATATTTCTTGGTAAGAGATTAGGACACATGGTATGGTTGATTTACCACAGGGACTGTAGGCAAATGATCTTTTGTAAAAAATATGTAATTTACTGTCAAGTTGGCTAACATACAGTGTGTACAGTGTGCACTTGGCTTTGGGAGTAGATTCCCAGGATTCATTGCTTACTACAACACCCAATGTTCAACCCAGCAAGTGCCCTCCTCAATACCCATCACCCATTTTCTCCTCTCCCCCACTCACTCATCAACCCTCAGTTTTTTCTCTGTATTTAAGAGTCTCTTATGGTTTGCCTCCCTCTCTGTTTGAAACTATTTTTTCCCTTTCCCTTCCCCCATGGTCTTCTATTAAGTTTCTAAATTCCACATATGAGTGAAAAAAAAGGCAGGATTTCATACTTTTTAATTGCCAAGTAATATTCCATCACACACACACACACACACACACACACACACACAAAACACCACATCTTTACCCACTCACCAGTTGATGGACATTTGGGCTCTTTCCATACTTTGTCCACTGTTGAAAGCCCTGCTGTAAATATCGGGGTGCATGTGTATAGGCAAATGATCTTGAGTGAAGCAGGTTCAGTGTAAGAGCATAGTGATGGGGTGTGATGACCTGGAGAGCAGGTAATAATTCATCTAAACGGGGCAGCCCCTCCTCACCATTGTCATGTGGAAATGTAGGCTAACTGTTCCTTTCAAAATTGTAAGAGAAACTACAAATCCACATCTTGTGGGAAATTTTTCAAGCTTTGAACTGTTGCACAGATCATGAAACACCCCCTGCCAGTAAATTTAGGTGTCAGGCTGACAGTTTGCTACCCCTGATGTAAAGCCCTTCCCAAGTGAATCTTCCTCCCTCTACAGAGTGTCGCCAGCTCCCAATTGTGAAAACAGAAACAAAAACGAAAACAAAACAACAACAACAAAAACTCATGCTGGAGATTAGTCTCAGCATTTTATTTTTTTTAATTTTTTTATTTTTTAAATATTTTTATTTCTAGGAGAGAGAGAGAGACAGCGTGAGCAGGGGAGGGTCAGAGAGAGAGGGAGACACAGATTCTGAAATAGACTCCAGGCTCTGAGCTGGCAGTCGGCACAGAGCCCGACGCGGGGCTCAAACCCACGAACCGCGAGATCATGACCTAAGCGAAAGTAGGACGCTTAACCGACTAAGCCACCCAGGTGCCCCTAGTCTCAGCATTTTAAAAAATTTGTTTTATTGTTTATTTATTGTTGAGAGAGAGAGACACAGAGTGTGAGCAGGGGAAGGGCAAAGAGAGAGGGAGACACCGAATATGAAGCAGGCTCCAGGTTCTGAGCTGTCAGCACAGAGCCTGATGCGGGGTTGGAACTCACAAGCTGTGAGATCATGACCTGAGCCAAAGTCAGATGCTTAACAGACTGTGCCACCCAAGCGCCCCTAGTCGCATCATTTTGAACCAGTGGTTAGATGCTCACATGGAAAGGTCTTCACGGAGAGTCCAAGGCATCTGATACTCAGTTCCCAATGCTGCTGTCACAATTCACCACGAACCGAACGGCTTAAACAATGCAAATTTACTATCTTCCAGTTTTGTAGCTCAAAAGTCTGATGTGGGTCTTGTTGGGCTAACATCAAGCCCTGTCAGCAGGGCTGTGTTTCTTTCTGGAGGATCAGGGGAGAATCTGTTTTCTTACTTTCTCCCACTTCTAGAAGGCAGCTGCATTCTGTCATTCACAGCTCCCTTCCTTGTCCTCTAAGCCAGTAATGGGGCTTCAGCCTCCACGTCAAATCTCTCACCACAGCGTGAAAAAGTTCTCTGCTTTTCAGGATTCACATGATGGGACCCACCAGACAGTCCAGTATTATTTCTCCATGCAAGGTTGTAAAGTTTGTTTTTTAATTTATTTAAGTAATTTCTAAACCCAACATGGGGATCAAACTCACCACCCCAAGAGCGAGAGTTGCGTCCTCCACCAACCAAGCCAGGTGCCCCCAAAGTTGTATTTTAATTGCCTCTGCAAAATCCCTTTTGCCACATGAGGTAATATTTTCATAGAATCCAGGCATGAGGGTATGAACAGGGCTCTTCCCTAAACTGTTAGATCTTTTGCTCCTTCTTCAAAAAAAGCTCTAGGGAGAGAAATCTATGAAAAACTTGTCCCTCCTTCCTTCCTTTCCTCCTTTCTTCTCCCTTCCTTCCTTTTTGTTTTATTATTAAAACAATTTTTTATTCAATATAGTTAACATACTGTGTTATATTAGTTTCAGGTGTGCGATATAGTGATTTGGCAATTCCATACAGCACCCAGAGCTCATCGTGATAAGTGTACTCTTTTTTTTAAAAATTTTCAATGTTTATTCATTTTTGAGAGATGAAGAGAGACAGACAGACAGAGCGTGAGCAGGGGAGGGTCAGAGAGACAGGGAGACACAGAATCTGAAGCAGGCTCCAGGCTCTGAGCTGTCAGCACAGAGCCTGACGCAGGGCTCAAACTCATGAACTGTGAGATCATGACCTGTGCCAAAGTCAGATGCTCAACCGACTGAGCCACCCAGGCGCCCCATAATAAGTGTACTCTTAACTCTTAATCCCCTTCATGTATCTCACCCATCTTCCCGCCTGCCTCCCCTCCAATAACCAACAGTTTGGGTTTATCTTTCTTTCTTTTTTTTTTTTTTTTTTTTTAGTGTTTATTTAGTTTTGAGAGAGAGAGACAGAAACGAGCAGGGGAGGGACAGAGAGAGGGAGACACTGAATCTAAAGCAGGATCCAGGCTCTGAGCTGTTAGCACAAAGACGTGGGATGCAAACTTTACAAACTGTGAGATCATGACCCCAGCTGAAGTCAGATGCT
This sequence comes from Hyaena hyaena, assembly GCF_003009895.1. Taxonomy (NCBI): domain Eukaryota; kingdom Metazoa; phylum Chordata; class Mammalia; order Carnivora; family Hyaenidae; genus Hyaena; species Hyaena hyaena. The sequence continues at coordinate 466,091 of NW_024081122.1, forward strand.
CAACTGACTGAGCCACCCAGGTGCCCCGGGTCTATATTTCTTCTTAACCGGCTCCATTCTCCCCGGTCAGGCTCCCTTCTGTGTGAGAAACTGCTGGCAGAGGCCTTTCTGCGCAGCCGGCCCGGCGCTCGCCATTCTCAGCTGCCAGTCTGGCTGCAGGTCCACCTGCTACATGGGGCGTAGAAGCAGCCGTTCTCTCTTAGCTCCTGTCCCTGCGGAGCTTCTCGGCTGGGATTAGTTGCAGGGGTGAGGGACTGGGCAAACACCCCTACCTCTCTCCCGAGGCAGCACAGGCTCTGGGGCCGATTGCAGCGGTTTGTTTACATCATCGTCACACAGGCCACAGGCCATGGCTGGAGGCGGCAAAGTCAGGAGCAGCGGGCACAGGAGGACAAGATTGCCTGGGGCCTTGGCTCCCTGGGGTGAGGGGTCAGGGGCGAGGGGGTGTGTAGGGGGCAAGGGCCAAGGGCCGAGGCCCAGCCAGCTGGAAGCACAACCTGACTCTGACTCGGGCTCCTTTATTCCGGTGCCTTTGCAGTTCCTTTGCTCGGGTTCAAATGGTCAACTGCTCCCAAGAAGAGGATTAGAGACTGGATGTTCGCCATCGGTTTTGGCATGTGGGAACCAGACCCACCCGTGACAGTGGTCCCCGCCAGCCCCTTGGGAAGCTAGCACTGATTCTTTCTGTGTAACAGCCAGGCTGTGGCCACCCTCTCCTCTCCCTGCAACCATATAGTTCCACAACACACACACACACACACACACACACACACACACACACCCTTATATGGTGGAGTTAGGGACGAAAGGGCTGACTACACACACAGATTCTGGGCCAGAGGACCAGGTTTGAGTCCTAGCACTTCCGTTTACTATTTGTGTGTCCTTGAGAAAGAAAGTATTTCACATCAATTTCCCTGTTCCTCAGCAATGCCAATGACACCTTATACAGGGGGCTTTATGGAGATTCAGTGGGTTAGTGTCTTAATATCTGTAAAGGCAGAAGACTCTAAGCAAAGCAAAGCACGGCTTTGTTAAATAATAAAGATATGTAACCTGCTCTGTGAGGATAGTCTTTGGTCAAATATACTTAAAAAAATTTCTGTTTTATTTTTGAGACAGAGCGTGAGCAGGGGAGGGTCAGAGAGAGAGGTAGACACAGAATCTGAAACAGGCTCCAGGCTCTTAGCTGGCTGTCAGGACAGAGCCCAATGCAGGGCTCGAACCCACAAACTGTGAGATCATGACCTGAGCCGAAGTGGCATGTTTAACTGACTGAGTCACTCAGGTGCCCCTGGTCAAATATACTTTAGTAGCTATCCTTCTCTACTAGAAGTTAGAAATAAATTCTCAAATTGTTTGGCTCGAAAAAACTCTAGGGGATTTACGGGAGGCAGATTCAACCTGCAGTAATACAGCCGTGCTGTGGTCACCTCAATAGTAATCCATCTACTAGACTAGGACAAAGGGGGTCCCTGCTCTGCCCCACTCTGTACTGGTCAGGTCACACTGACAGCGCTTCTGAGATCCTGAGTTACTTCTGGGTTATCTGTACTTATTCTGAAGCCCCCTGCCCATGGTTCTGATAGGGAATTGATTGGTGCATTTTGATTAGAACCCACATTCCTAAGGAAGACCTCACTCTACCCCTTAGAATAATTTGGCCCTCGACAGCAATAGAAATTTGAGGTTCCAGGAGCGCCTGGGTGGCTCAGTACGTTAGGCTGCTGACTTTAGCTGTGGTGATGATCTCACAGTCTGTGAGTTCGAGTCCCACGTCCAGCTCTGTGCTGACAGCTCAGGGCCTGGAGCCTGCTTCAGATTCTGTGTCTCCCCCTCTCTCTGCTTCTCGTCTGCTTGCTCTCTCAAAAATAATAAACATTTAAAAAAAATTAAAAAGAAATGTGAGGTCCCAGCTACTAGATCTTGCTGGCCTCCCACTGTCTAGGTCCAGCTGAAAGCGCAGACACCAGCCCTGGGTGCCACAATCAGAAAGAGATGGCTCTGTGGGCAAGGCTGGGGAGGAAACTAGCAACATGACAAATGCAGACTCTTGGAAACAATCAGAGCTGTTGGGAGGAAAGTGAGAGGACACAGGAGGGCCAGCGAGCTGGCTTCAAACCACAGGAAGGACGGAGCAAGAGAAAGAACATTTATTAAACACTGACTAGGCTCTGAGCTTTTATTGCATATCTAATTAAATGCCCATAGCAACTCTGTGGAAGCAGGCAGAACTGAGGCATGTGAGTAGGTGGGGAAGAGACAAAGTGAGTCGCCCACAGGCCCTAATAGCCAGGGAGCCCAGGCTGCCAGATCTTTCGGCTTCATCTCATTACCACTGTGTTGTGATTGCATGATGCAAGCGCAGTCTTAGAGCTGTTTTGTATTGAGAGCTGGGGAAATGGTGTGGAAGTTGTATGCTTGGACACATCAAAGGTGTCCAAGCAAGTGCTTGATGATTTTCATGAAAGATTTTTAAAAGGTGATTCATCTATGCCTTGTTGGAGGGTAGAAATGGATTATCTATGAAGGTCCCTTCCAGCTTTGAGGTTCTGTTTCTATACTTTGGGGTAAGATATACTCCTCAGGTATATTAAGTGATTTCTTTTCCCTGTATTTTTCACTTTCTCCCCTGTCTCCTCCTATTCATGTAGATATTCTGCTCTGGGAACATGTCTTTTTTATTAAAAATTTTTTAATGTTTATTTATTATTGAGGGACAGAGAGAGACAGAGCATGAGCATGGGAGAGGCAGAGAGAGGCGGAGACACGGAATCCGAAGCAGGCTCCAGGCTCTGAGCCTGATGCAGGGCTCAAACTCACAAACCTTGAAGTCACAACCTGAGCCGAAGTCAGACGCTTAACCTACTGAGCTACCCAGGCACCCCAAACATGTCTTTTTAATTTTTTTTCCTTTATTTTTATTTTATTTTATTTTATTACAAATAGTTTATTGTCAAATTAGTTTACACATAACACTCAGTGCTCATCCCCACAAGTGTCCTCCTCCATGCCCATAAACATGTCTTTTTTAAAAGGAGGGACATGGTGGCTGGCAGTTTGGCCATGGGGTTAACAGAAAGACCGTACTATTCTCTCTGGTTGATGAGTCTAAATTTGTACTAAGTTTACTAAGAAGACGGTGTTACACTTGAATGAGGCAAACCTGGAAAGAGTACGAGAGGAAGCAATCACATCATGCCTCCTTCCCTCTCCTCCAATTCCTTGGTAACCAGGCAGAACCTAAACCCTTGAATGTATGGCTTAAGGCTAAGGTCGATTTCAGATGGATACTCTGCTATCCTGGATACTCTGCTATCCCATCACGATGGGGACTTGATGCACAAATTAGAAATGTTTGAAAACAAAGGTATGTTTCTCACACACCTGAGTTTGGGAATATAGACCTATTTTAAATCAGGCAGAGGGAGGGCGGGCGTGTCTTCCGCGAAGCTGCACAAACCAGTTGCAAAGCCTGAAGTTTTTGGTCCTCTGCTGCCCCTCTGTGGATGTAGAGGGAAATAGCAATTTCGGATTTCACTTGTGGCCCAGTGTAAAATTGAACTTGAGAGAAAGAATCCGCCCCTAAGAACTACTGGGGGTTTATGACCACTGTGAGGGAGTCAGGAACTGGGGTTATTCCCAGCAAGGTGAGGGTTCCCAGGAGGGAAGTGGGGAGCCCCTTCACATTGTCAATGACTTCACAAGGCTCTTCTCCTGTCCACCATCTTTATTTTTCCTGGAGACACCTGCAGCCAGCCAGCCAGCGAGCCTCTGAAGACTCCCAGGCAGGCCCCTCTGCAGCTCCTGGCCACGGCCAGCACCCACGGGCACAGTGCCAATCCTCCCACACCTCCTCTTCCTGTGCTTGGAGTAACAAGTCTGTGGGTTTCTCCCTCCGGTCTCACAGCTTTTCACACCCTCTCTGCACCGTCTGTCTCTACACCACCATCTACACACACGTCTAGACCATCACATTGGTGCTTGCGGCATCCCTGACTCCTGCACAGGCGCAGGGCACACATGGCACTTTTGTTTAGACAAGGGAGCGAGGGGGAACACTTGGGCACAACGTGGGGGAAGGGGCTCTGGGTCACTGCAAGCAGCCTGGCTGAAATCTGGGGTGTCTGAATCCCAGGACTGCTTTCCAACGACAGCGTGGCTGCTTCCTTCCCTGGTCGGCTCCCTCCCGGGGCCCAGCACCCCACCCGACCTCACTCCCCAGCCCCCTCCTGGCAAATAGCGACAGCAGCCCTGAGCCTCAGGCCTCTCGCTCTCCCGCCTACAGGAGAGGATAGGATGTATGGGCCTCCTCCCTCCAGCCTGGAGCCAGGGACCCCCCGCACCTGGCCTGACCTCCTTTCCCCTCCCCTCATGCCTCCAGCCCCTGCCGCAGCCTGCGGTCCAGGGCCAGGAGCTGCCGCAGGAAGCCCCGGTTGGGGATGATGCCTCGGTGGTCCTTGACTTTCTTGATGGCCTCCACGAGGGTGAGGCGGTGGTACAGCATGAGGTAGGCCAGGACCAGTGTGGCGGACCGGCTCACTCCCACCGCGCAGTGCACCAGGATCCTCCCTGTGAGGACAGACACAGCGGGCAGCTGGGGGGCTGGAGAAGGCTAGGGACAGAGCTACGGGGACAGGTGAGGAGGGGTGCAGGGAGACAGGATGGGGTGCAGACTAGTGGTAGGAAGAATGCAGACCCCCCTGGACAGAATAAGATGGACAACACACAGGGGCTCAGCCTTCAGAACTGCCCCATCTCCCCAGAAAAAGGCTCCGGAAGACACTCGTCTCCAATGGAAGACTGGGTCTAGTACAGCATAGGGACTCAGGTGATACTTCCCACGTGCGTTATCATTGCTACTGTTAACATTTTGGATTATCTCCTTTTCGTGCATTGCCTTTTAGAGATGTTTGAGGGCATTTTTCTTCCCTTAATATCATACCCCGAGCATTTTGTCATGTCATTAAAATCTCTTCCATCCTTGAACCCTCGGGCCTTCCCCTAACTTAACGTCCAGTGTTAGGGGACGCACCCTCCCCCCCACGGCCCCTTGCTCTCCCCTCCTACCTCCTGGCTGGTTCAGTGCCCGGTGGATGAAATCGGCAGCCGTCTGGAAGTGGATGCTCATGTCAAAGGCTGGCGAGTCGTGAGCCTCGACACCCAGGTAGCGGATACCCAGCCCCTCGTAGGCCTCCGGTGTCCCTCGCCACCTGCTGTGCGAGGCATTGAGGACGTGGGTGATGCCCAGGCGACGGAGCTCTCGGCGGTTGTTGGCTATGTCCCTGCATTGAGTAGAGGTTAAAGGGAGAGTGGGGAAGCTAGGCCCTGGGGCGAGGAGCCCTCTTCCCCGCCCTGGCGGCTGCCTAGCCAATGTCATAGGCCCCACGCCCCTGCCTTACTTCCTGATGACCCAGAGCGGGATAACTAAGATGGGCAATGACCTGGAATCTTGCCCTTGAGCAAGGGTTGAGAGCGCTGGGGAGGTTCTGCCTGGAGGAGAGAAGACTAACAGGGAGGGTGAGCAATCACCATAATAAAAGCCATAATAAAATATTGAAAGACTGGGCGGGCTTTGACTTTCTGTATGCGAAGAATTCACTGGATCTGTACTCTGTGTAAGGAAGTCTGTCCCGACCGTGGAATCCCGCTGAAGAAAGATTGAAACATCATGGGAGAGAGTGATTTTCCCGTCACTGGGGCATTCGAGCAGCGGGAGGAGGTCAGTGTGTAGGCATGGATGTGGCAGAGGGAATGTGGACATCAGGTGAGTAGTTGGACCAGCTCACATTTAACCTCGCTGGTAACCCTGAGGTGCTGTGATTCCGGCCCTTGCTCCCACACCCAGCTCCCCTGTTACTTTATACTCCAACACCCAGAATCTTCCTCTCTGTTACCAGTTACTCCATGCCCACGTTTACCCTGTGTTGTGAGGTCACCTTCCGGTGTTTGTCTGGCCCACACCCTTCAGCTTAGTGGGAGACACCTCTCAGGCACCATGGCTATATCTCAGGGCAAATGCCCTGTCCAGTGCAAATTCCTCAAGTAGAAAGAGCACTGAACTTGAACCTGCAAGTCCTGGCTCTGCTACTTACGACCCGTGTGACCTTGGGCCAGTCACAACATCTCTGAGCTTCAGTTTCCTCATCTGTAACCTGGGGATAGTGGTACCTACCTCATAAGGCTGTTGTGAAGATTAAGAGAGAAAATGCACGTGAAAAACTCCTTGTAAATTGTAACGCCCTTGAGAGAAAGAGAGGACTACTCTTCCCGTGATGCTCTTCTCTCCATGGCCCCCGTCTTCCCAGCTTTGCCTGGTCAACCTTTCATCTTACTGCCCACTTCCTGGTCCCCAATGGCTGCCTCCTTTTTTTTCCCCCCCCCAGAATCACAGCACAATAGATGGAAGGTGAGAGAAGTCATCTATTATGTCCGGTTCGTAGCACTGGCACTCAATAATTAATTATGCTAAAGCAATGACATTATTACATGAACAGAGACTTTCTGTCCAGAGTTGAGTATCTTAATAATCCTCCGCTCTCTGTCCACGCACCCCTGCCCCTCAGTCCTCAAGCTGGAGTCAGTACCTCCCTTCCACCCTTCTCCTTCCTTCTTGCCCCCCCACCCCAACACACGCGCGCGCACACACACACACACACACACACACACACACACGGCTATGACCCCAGGCTGCCAGGTACATACTGGTCTCCAAGGTAGAGGCCTGGCCAGACCTCATCGGCGTGGTTACAGGCTGTCTTGCCCGTGTAGAGGAGCCTCTCCAGCTCAAAGACATTGAGGAAGGGATGTTGAACAGCCGGCATCTCCTCCAGGGCCCCTCTCGTGCGAACAGGAGACCTGGAGCTACTCCGGGAGAAGCGGGCCATAAAAGTCATAGACGCCCAGAGCCAGTTCCCAGGGCACATCTTAGAGGTGGCAGAAACCACGTGGCAGCTGTGGGGGCGGCTGCCGTGAGGATGGGTCCGTCTCCAGGTGGCTGTTGCTGGAGGAGGAACGGATGGGAGACACACCTGAGTGAGCCTCGAGCAGCTGCTTCCCTTCTCACCAACTGGGCTGGGCCCTGGGGAGAAGATCCTCAAGGGAGAGAAGGTAAGCCTGGCCCTCTCGGGGGCCTCCACGATTATTCTCTCCTTCAAGCTGCCACAGCTCCTCTCTGCTCTTTGGCTCAGCCACGCAAGGAGGTGGGAGAGTCACATGTCCTTGTTTACGGGGAAAGGGAGCTGCCCAGCTGCTCCACCCCCACGCCCGAAGCACGTACACACACACACACACACACACACACACACACATTTGATATTTGGGCGGCCGTGCCCACTGCTAGAGCTCTTGCCAGCCCGAATCTGGGTCTCATCTGCCCGGGGCTACAGGCAGAGAGCCTAGGGAGCTAGGGATGGGAATGAGGGGTGGCCTTGGGCCCATCCAGAGAGAATTAGCAGGAAGCAGCGGCTGGGGCTGTGACATATGCCAAGCCTGTCTCCTCAGCGCCCGAGAGATGGGCTGCTTTAACACAGTGCTGCGCCCCTCACTGCCTCAGAGTCAAGCGTGCTATGGGGAGTGTCTGTTGGGGGCCGGGGTGAGCGGGGATTAGCAACGAAGAGGAAGTGCACATTTTTGAAAAATACTTGCTGGATGCATGCGCTCATGGAAGAAGGCGCCGATCTACGTGCATGACAGACAAACCACCCTCCTTCCATCAGTGTACCGAAATTATTGATGAAACCTCATCTCTAATATGAAGATTTCTGAGTCCAGCAGCGCTGGGGTCGTGTGTCTGGGTGTGGGGGGGAAAGGTGGCGGCTGGGGGGCTGAAGAAGGGGCAGGAAGGAAGAGGGATGAGGGATCCTGCCAGGCCCAGGGGCTCAGAGGCTGAAATGACCATCTGTGTTGCTGTTGGAGTCAAGTGACCGTACGAAGGGCATGGGGCTTAGCAGGTGTGTCTCGGACTCTCTGGACAGCCGGCCCTTCTCAAAGTGGGAGCCTGTGCTCCCGGGGAGAGCCAGCCTTTGAGACTCACCCTGGGTCCTTGAGGCAGAGAGAACTGGGCAAGACGCCCTCTCTCCTCTTCCTCCTCGTTCTCTCCCACTGTGATGGTGGGTTGGTCCCAAGGGTTCCCCTTCCACTCCCTTCCTGGTCTTCTGCCCGGACACCTCGACCAAAAGTCTAGTAGGGAGAGGCCATCTTTGACCTGCACACAGTGTGCGAACCCATCCTTCATGGCCGGCCAGCCCCCCCCCCCCCCCGGGCTCTCCTTTATCCCGGGCCAGGGGACACCTTGCACCCACAGGCCTTAGGAAGCAGGGGCATTAGGATCACGACTGCTGAGGGGAGCCTGGATCTTAGGGTGTTCGGGGAGAAAGGATTTCGCAATGTCTGGGGCAGAAGGGGCACAGGAATCTGGCACTATAGCCGCCGTCAGCACCATCACCACCATCATCACCATCATCTGCCTTGTCTCCTCAGGACTAAAGACCCCATCATTTTATTCCCAAACAACGGTTTCTGGGTTTCCCGAAATAGGCGTGCTGCCTGTGTGATGCTGAATGGTAAAAAGGAAGGGGAAGGAGGCCGGGTGGAGGAAGGAGCTCGGTGGGACTCGATCCGCCGCCCCGCTCCGTCCCGGGGGGCCACCCCTCGGCCCCCTTCAATCCCGGCAGCCGCCTTCAGGGGCCCTCGCCCGCGGCCCCCTCCCCCCGCGTCCGCCGCGGCGGTTGTAACAGGTTCATGGCCGTCGCCCCAGCCGCGGCCGGGCGCCGAGGGTGCAGGGAGGGAGCCCGGGGGAGCTCAGCCACTCGGCCCCCGCGCGTCGCCTCCCTGGCTGGACGCCCCCACCCCCCACCCCCCGCCGCCCCCAGCCCACAGCCCCCAGCCCCCAGCCTCTCGCCGCCCGCCGGGAGGTGACCACCCCACGCAGCCCCCGTACCTCGGTGCGAGCGCCGCGCGGGGTCTCAGTCCCGGAGGCAGATCGCAGGCGCAGCCGGCCCCACGGCCATGACTCTCCCGCCGCCGCCGCCGCCGCCGCCGCCGCCGCCAGACCGGCTGACGGATTAGCCTCTATTTTTAAGCCATGACACGCACGTCGAAGCAGGGCTCATATTAGCGTGCGTGTGTGTGTGTGTGTCGGCGACACACACGGACACAGCCTCACGCCCAGCGGTCCGAGTGGACACGCAGCGTGGGCTCGCCCGCGGGTGTTTGCAGACCAGACACGGACCACAGCCCCGCCTGGTGTGCACGCCCCAGCAGACGTGTATCTTCGGAGCTGCGCCAATTACAAGGCATTTTGCTTGAAGATGACATTATACAAGTCGTCCCAGAGAGCGCCTTGAACACACCCGCTTCTCCCCAGGCGGCATTAACGAATTACACAGACATGACGGTGCACCTCATTTGTCCGTTTCTTATCAGGAGCATCGTGTCATAAATAATACCAATCCCTAGCCATTATTAGCATTTACTATAGACCGTGCGTTTCACATAACTCAGTTTGTCCTCACCACAGGTCGGTGACATACGGAGGATTATCATGGTCCCCATGTTAGAGAAAAAGAGACTGAGGCTCAGAGGGGCCAAGGAATTTGCCCAGGCCGCATGCTAGTTATGCGCTGAGCAGAGCTTCAAGACCTGGCAGGCAGACTCAAAATTCATGTCCTTAACTGTTCTAGATAGTGACCCCACACCATGGAGGAGGCACAGTGGATTTCTATCAGCAAGCCACTTCCGCCAGCTCAGCTCCTGGCCAGCGCCACGGTCCCCGACTCTGGAAGAAATTCATGCCCATACCTCTTCATTTGTGCTGTCTTTTAACGATGTTTACCTTGACTTGCTTTTCTACTGGAATCACCTCGTCAGTCGCGAGATTGTCAACACTTGGAAGGCAAGGACGGTGTTGTGGTCCCCAGGCCCTAGTTCACTGTGTGATGGCGGAGGTGGGAGAGGGAATGAATGGCATCAGGTGATGCTAGTGAAAACCAGGCAGATGGCAGGCTCCAGGAGAGCTGTCTGCAGGACAGAGGCAGGACCTGGTTTCAGATGAGAAGACATTAGCAACTGTCCCTGAAATCGGGATTGATCATGTTCCCGTAGGGGTAGTAGATGAGGCTTTGATCTCTGGGTCAGGTCAGTTCAGTGCTCAAGGAGAGGTTTCATCAAAGGCTGCTGTCACAGACTAATTTCAGCCCTCGTAGTCTTTTCCTTCTAGAGAAGCAAACTCAATTCCTTTCCATGCATTCTTGGCATGGGAATTTACATGAAGAAATGAAATCCTCATCATTTAAAACAAAGGCTTGGCCTGGGGAAGTTGAAAATTTAATTTGTTGTTCCAGGAAAAAAAAATCATAAGTAAAAAAAATCTATCATAAGTCAAATTGTGAAAGAGCACATATTATTGGACCAACCTTATTTTAAGTGACAGAGTCTTTAGGGTTGGTAGGTTGGAAAGATGTTGTAGATGAACTTGATCTCAATCTTTGGCAAGGTTTCCATTACAACCCTGCATTTTCACTTTTCTCAAAAAGCTGGAAAAACGTTTTATTTTTATTTTTTTTATAGTTTATTTACTTTTGAGACAGAGATAGATAGAACATGAATGAGAGAGGGGCAGAGAGAAAGGGAGACACAGAATCTTAAACAGGCTCCATCTAGCTGTCAGCACAGAGCCCTATGCGGGGCTCGAACCCACGGACCGTGAGATCATGACCTGAGCCGAGTTCAGACGCTTAACCAACTGAGCCATCCAGGCGCCCCTGGAAAAATATGTTTTATTTTTATTTATTTAAAAAAAATTTTTTTTAATGTTTTATTTATTTCTAGGAGAGAGAGAGAGACAGCATGAGCAGGGGAGGGTCAGAGAGAGAGGGAGTCACAGACTCTGAAACAGGCTCTAGGCTCTGAACTGGCAGTCAGCACAGAGCCTGACGTGGGGCTCGAACCCACCAACCGTGAGATCATGACCTAAGTGAAAGTCGGACTGACTAAGCCACCCAGGCACCCCCGAAAAATATGTTTTAAAGAGTGCTATAGACATCATGGGCAGATGTTTATGGGTTATTATAGAAGTTGTCTGGATCAACATTTTCATGAAGACCATTAAATTACTAGGGATCAATCCACAACTCAAGGGGCTTTATGTTTTGTACTTAGGAGGTTTATTATATTTCTAGATGACACCAAACTAAGGATAAGAGGGGAAGGGAAGCTGGAACAAAGAGTTAGTGGGGAGAAGGTAATGGAGAAGGTAGGACAAGAGAGGGGACGAAGCTAATAGAGGCAGCATGTATTGATACTTTATTTATTTATTTATTTAATATTTTTATTTATTTCTAGGAGAGAGAGAGACAGCGTGAGCAGGGGAGGGTCAGAGAGAGAGGGAGTCACAGACTGAAACAGGCTCCAGGCTCTGAGCTGGCAGTCAGCACAGAGCCCGACGCGGGGCTCGAACCCACGAACCACGAGATCATGACCTGAGCTGAAGTCGGACACTTAACCGACTAAGCCACCCAGGCGCCCCTATTGATAATTTATTATTACCTGTCAATTCCTTGGGCTTTCACATTTATCAGCTTGTTTAATCCTACCCAATTTTTAGGTGGGTGTTATCACCTTCACTGAATACATGAGAAGTAAACTCATCGCTTGGCCAGATGAGTTTACTCACCCACAGCTAGTAAATGGCAGAGGCTATCTGATTCCAAACATGTAATTTTCAAGATAAGGCTGAAGAATCACTTCCTTTAAAAAGCCTTCTGGACCCATTCTTTTTTGTCTGTTTCCTTCATTGTGTTGATACAGACATCTATCAAAGGACCTATGAACTATGTTTTACTTCACTTATTTCTATTATTTCTTTAACTCTCTTCTCTCAGTACTAGAAATCATGAATGGATACAGGATATGGGGATGAACTAAGATAGTAAAATGAGGCTACTGAAAAATAGAAATAGATCTCCAAACAGTCTCAAAAGAAATGCCTCCCTTCCCCAAAAATATTTAAATAAGAGAAAGAGGGAGGCGTGCCTGGATGGCTCAGTGGGTTAAGCGACCGACTTCGGCTCAGATCATGATCTCACGGTTTGTGGGTTCGAGCCTGGCATCAGGATCTGTGCTGAGAGCTCAGAGCCTGGAGTCTGTTTCAGATTCTGTATCTCCCTCTCTCTCTGACCCTCCCCTGCTCATGCTCTCTCTCTCTCTCTCAATCTCTCTCTCTCTCTCTCAGAAATAAATAAAACAAAAAATTTAAAAAAGAAAAGAAAAAGAGGGAGAAAGGGGGTGAGGAAAACCAACAACCATGTGTTAAATGGTAATTCCAACCGCTACCATTAACTGTGGGCTGGGCACTATGCTAAGTGCTTTACCTAGATTAGCTAATTTAATCCCATGAAGTGTATATTATTAATTCCATTTTGCGGTTGAGGAAACAGGTTTAGAGTGGTGGTAAATCCACCCTGCAGCAGCCAAGTAGCTAATAAGTGGGATTTGCGCATGGATTTAAGCCCATGACTGTTTTAAACCAAAGCCTGTGCCTCAAATCACTGCAGCAAGGGCGCAGACCTAAAGAAAAAGAATGGCAATCGTTACGAGGTAGCGAGCCCTACCGCGTGTCAGGCACCCAGTGGAAGTTACATGAAGGAAGGCATCCTCAAGCCCTGACCCTTGGCCCCCTAGGCGGCGTGGCTCCCCAGGAGCCGGATCCGCCAGGTGCGCGCATCGCGGGCGGAGCAGCCGGGGACGCCCGCCACCGCACCACGTGGCTTTTCCCGACACCAGTCCAAGCACAGGGAGCGGGACCTGGCTTCCTTCCAACCACGCCCTAAGCCCCGCCACGCCCAGCGCTCCTGGGCGCGTCCACCCGGCTCTGCTGCGGGCTTAAACGGCATTTTCACCCGAAGGCTCCAGTAGCAGAGGACAGACACTTGTGACTATGTAGCGACGGGAGTGCGGTGAGAGCAGGCGGGCAGAAGACTCGAGGTGCCCCGTGTTGATTCTGACCTTACGCTTCTGATTCTCCATTCTCCCAGTTCTCCCAGTGCCTGTCCTTCGGCCTCTTCCTGGGCCCCTATTTTGCACCCTCCCCACCCCCACAGGCCCCCACGTGGGATGGGTGGGCCTGTCCTCTCTGGCCTCAGCCAGCGGGGTGTGAGGATTTCCTCCGCCGAGCTCCTGCTGGTTCTGAATTGGGGGGAAGGGAGAGGTACGCAGGTCCTTTGGGTAGAGTGACAGTCTGGTTTTTGCTTCAACTCTCAGGCCATCCTTCACCTCTCTATCCAATGCATTCTGTAGCCCCTTTCCTTCTGGTCAGGACACATCTGACCGCTGTAAATATTCACTCTCTTCTAAGAGCCGCCCTTTATAGCAAGGAGCAGATACTCTTTCCATTAGCCTGACTTTGGAATGAAAATAAACTCTAGAGGGAGAGGCTAGTGCTCTTATGGCAGAAATAAACCAGGACACTATTCGCAAAGAAAGCAAGATACAAAAGGAATATGCGGCAAATGCCCCTGTTTAAAAAAGAAGAAAATGAAAAGAAGAGCAGCTATAAATACACATTTTGAAGAAGACAGAAAGGAACTATGCCGAATATTAAAAGAGGTAATCTCTGGCGAGAGGGGAATGACAGATAATTTTTATCTTGTACTGTACCCTATCTACATTTCTCAAATTTTCAATAATCCATATAGATTAATTTTCAGTGTCCAGTCTATGAAATTGGTTGAGATTTCCTTTAGTGGCTTCCTCTGTGGCCAATTTTAGCAAATGTCCTGCGCATGCTTGAAGAGAATAGTTACTCTGTTTTGGAGTGGAAATTTCTAGCTTTACTTTCCTCCTATATAACGTTCTAAAATGTTCTATAACCTTATTTTTAAAATCTTTATTTACCAGCTTTTGAGAGATAGATTAAAACCTCCCAGGTTTGGGGCACCAGGGTGGCTCAGTTGGTTGAGCATCTGACTTCAGCTGCAGTCATGATCTCACAGCTGGTGGGTTCAAGCCCTGGGTTGGGCTCTGCTGACAGCTCAGAGCCTGGAGCCGGCTTCAGATTCTGTGTCTCCCTGTCTCTCTGCCCCTCCCCTGCTCATGCTCTCTTTCTATCTCTCAAAAATAAATAAACATTAAAAATTAAAAAGATGTTTTCTGCAATACTTGTATAACAGTAGCAACCCTCTGCCTATAGCTCTCCATCTGGGTCTTCCCTCTTTACCCTTGCTCCATGTCCTGGTTCCCTACTTCCTGGAACCAAATATATTGAAATGTTTTTCTTCATCTTATCTCTCTCAATAATATGTTTATATTGCTGTTTTTTGAGTTTTCAGTTTTCGACATTACCTATTGATTTCTCACTATGAACATTGAGGGTTTTTTTTCTCTTTATTCCATTCCTCCACCAAGATCTAGATAAACATCTCTCTATGCATTTGTCTTTTTTTTTTTTTAAATAATTTGTTTATTTTGGAGGAGAGAGGGGCAGAGAGAGAGAGAAGAGAGAGAAATGCAAGCAGGCTCTGTGCTATCAGTACGAGCCCGATGTAGGGCTTGAACCCACAAACTGTGAGATCATGACTTGAGCCGAAATCAAGAGTCATATGCGGGGCACCTGGGTAGCTCAGTTGGTTAAGTCTCCTACTCTGGTTTTGATTCAGGTCACGATGGATCTCACAGTTTCATGAGTTTGAGCCTCGCATCCGGCTCTATGTTGGGCGTGTAGGATCTGCTTGGGATTCTTACCCTCCCTCCCTTTCTGTCCCTCTCCCACTCATGCTGTCTCTCTCTGTCAAAATAAATAATAAACTTAAAAAAAATAAAAACCTTAAAAAATAATAAACTTAAAATACTTTTTTTTTAATTTTTTTAATGCTTTTTATTTATTTCTAGGAGAGAGAAAGACAGCGTGAGCAGGGGAGGGTCAGAGAGAGAGGGAGACACAGACTCTGAAACAGGCTCCAGGCTCTGAACTGGCAGTCAGCACAAAGACAAAAAAGGGGCTCAAACCCACAAACAGCGAGATCATGACCTAAGCGAAAGTCAAAAGCTTAACCGACTAAGCCACCCAGGCGCCCCAATAAATTTAAAAAACTTAACCAACTGAGCCACCCAGGCACACCTCTATGCATTTGTCTTAAAGAGTTATATCATAATTTTGTTTATAAGTAGTCAGTGTGAATATAATTGTTATTCAGTTGAACCATTTTCTACTTTTCTTGCATAACTTTGTTTTCCCTTCAGTTAATAATTATTGTTCGTTTAATTTTCAGCAGATGTCTCACTAATTCAGCCCCACACTTTCCCCTAATTGCCTAAACCTCCTCTTGGCAAATAAATCAATTATTTTCTCAGTGACATTTTTTCGCCCCCATAAGCCTTTTCTGGACTTTTCTGACTTATCCTCACCTGGACTGGTTGCTCTCTGCGCCAGTGTAGAGCCATTACCATGGGATCTCCTCTTATTCTCATTCTGGGAACTCTTTTTGCTCCTGGAAGCCCAGTTTCCTGGGTATCCTGTTTTCAGTATGATCCCAGCATGAGACCCTTTGTTTTATTTCTTCAGAGAATAAGCCTCCAGTCTCATGCTGGAGGAGGGGAAGGGCAGTTGCCTGATGTGCAGTGACAGATGGGTGGATTTTACCTTAAAAGATTTCCAGCGCAGTCTGTGGGTTTCGTCCTTCTTCTGGCTTACCTCGAGAGCTAGCCAGTGTTGCCAGTGGCTCTGTGCTGTAAATCAGATCCATCACCAATATTCCCCAACTGACTTGCCTCCTGTTTGCAGCATCCAGCCTTTTGTTGCTGCTGAAATACTTACCGTTCTTTTCATTTTGGTGAGTTTTATGTTTGGAAAAAAAAAATCTGTTGACTGTCACTTTTTGTGGGGTTTCAGGAAGAAGCAGAATCCAGTGGTGGCTTTTTTTTAAATTTTTTATTTTTTTAAATTAATTTCTGAGAGAGAGAGAGAGAGAGACAGCGTCAGCAGGGGAGGGTCAGAGAGAGGGAGATACCGAATCTGTATTATTCCATGCTCTGAGCTAGCTGTCAGCACAGAGCCCAACGCGGGGCTCGAACCCACGAACCGTGAGATCATGACCTGAACCAAAGTCAGACGCTTAACCACCGACTGAGCCACCCAGGCGCCCCCAATGGTGGCTTTTAATATGCTATCTTTAACTGGGAGTGCCAGCTGGGTTTTGAAAACACACACAAAATGATTGATATTGTAATTTTTTTCACATTCCGTATTTATTTAGACTTACTAGCATATTTTAACAATTCTTTTGCATACTCTTGCTTCTTTCTCCTTTTTCAGCCATTCTAGGTACATTTTTTCTAATTTCGTATTTCTACAAAATAAGGGTCTATTAGTAGTAATTTCTAAGTGCTCGAGTGTCAAACAATTTCTAATTTGCCTTGACTTGTACATGATATTTTGCCTGACTTTAGAAATCTTGGTTCCAATTTTGTTTCCTCAGCACATCAAAAATATTACTTCTTTGTCTTCCAGCATTTATTTTGCTGATGAAAAGTCTTTTTTTCCCCAGTGTTCTTGCCATTACTTTGTTATAATCTGCCTTTTTCCTTTGTTGGTTGTAGAATTTCTTCTTTGACCTTGTAGAACGCTGGCTTCCCAAATAGTTCCCAAATAACCTCTTGGTAACAAAAAGCTGTTTATTGCTTACTAGACGAAGGGAGAATGACAACTCCACGGATAGCATCTCCTCGAGACCGGATTTACTAGGATGTTGAACTCTGGGTTATGGCAGGTCTTTCAATGCAGGGACTTGATTACGCAATGAGGTAATTAACATGGTATAAGAGTTTAGGATTTGTGGCAATAGCAAGGTGAGGTTTTGAGACAAGGCATTCAAAGAGTCTTGGAATATCAACTTTGTTGATGCTTTCTTGAATTGCTGGGTCTTATGATGCGTTCCTATGATGAACTACAAAGTTATTTGCAACTTCTCCTTTCTTGGATAAGAATCACTTGGGATAGGTGTACCTGGGTGGCTCGGTCGGTTAAGCGTCCGACTTCAGCTTAGGTCATGATCTCGTGGTCTGTGAGTTTGAGCCCTGCGCCTGGCTCTGTGCGACAGCTCATAGCCTGGAGCCTGCTTCCGATTCCGTATCTCCCTCACTCTCTGCCCCTCCACTGCTTGCTCTCTGTTTCTCTCTCAAAAATAATAAAAAATAAAATAAAAACAATTTTAAAAAAGATTCACCTGGGATAGTAAAATTATGCTAATGATGACCATGTAATAGGAAGGGCATGTTGCAAAACAGACGCCAAACTACGTGGGTGTAGATAGTTTTCATTTTCATTGTTCTCTCCTGTGGCCATTTTCAACCTTAGTTAAAGGATAATGGGCCGTTAGTGTGGCCACATGTGATCAGTCTCGGTCTTTGCTGCTATTTGAGGTCTCACAATCATGTACCAAGTTTCTGGGAATGTTGAGTTCAATCTCCAAGGTTCTGAGGATGTTTGTTTCAACCTCCATCAGCATCAGATTTCCAGCTCTTTTGCTGGATGATTATTTACCGCTGGCTCTGGATTTTATGCCATTTCTCTGTAGGAGCTGGTGCACCTTTGGGGCCGACTCTTGCTTCTGCTCAGACATTGAAAACTCAGCTCCCGTGGCCTCTGCCTGGTACTTCGCTCCACTGCGGGACCCGTGGGTTCAGCCCTCTCTTACTACTCCTACAGTTTCTGGTGCGTAGAGGTTTCCCTTTCTATTGCTATGTATTTTTCTCATCAACATTTGATGCTAAAACACTTCAGTCTAAAAGAGAATTTAAAAATATAGTGAAATGAAAATTCTTCATCATCTGGATTTAACAGTTGTTAACGTTTTGTCACATTTGCTCTTTCTATGTGTGTATGTATAAGCAGATGTTTATGTATTTATTTAAAATTTTTGATGTCTATTTTTGAGAGAGAGGTTGGGGGGAGGGGCAGACAGGGAGGGAGACAGAATCCGAAGCGGGTTCCAGGCTCTGAGCTGTCAGCACAGAGCCTGACGCAGGGCTTGAACCCATGAACCTTGAGATCATGACCTGAGCCAAAGTTGGATGCTTAACCTACTGAGCCACCCAGGCACCCCAACATATGTTTATATAAATATGTATGTGACTTATTTCTAATTTTGTGTTGAGATATATAGATATCTATGTATCTACCTATCTATATAGATATCTATTTCATACATACATAATTTTCTGTTTTATAAATATAAATTTATAAGTAATTTGTGTACCCCAACATACTTTTATTTCAAATACTGTAGCATATACCCCTTAAAAATAAGAACATTCTCATATACACCACAGTGCCATTATAACCTAAGGAAATTGATACTAATTCTTTGATGTATTTTAAGAGGTATACTCAATTTTCTCCAATTGAGGATACATTTTTTAAGTTTATTTATTTATTTTTGAGAGAGAAAGAGGGGGTGCAGAGCAGAGGGAGAGAGGGACAGAGAATACAAAGCAGGCTCTATGCTGACAGCCGAGAACCCCATGAGGGGCTCAGACCCACAAACCACGAGATCATGACCTGAGCCGATGTTGGAAGCTCAACCGACTGGGCCACCCAGGAACCACTTGAGGAGAAATTTTTGTAGCATATTTTTTTCAACAGTGACCCAGCCAATGTTCATGAATTACATTTGGGTGTTAGGCCTTTGAACTAAGAATATAATCCCACCACCATGTTCCTCCTCATTACATTGGCTTATTAGACATCCCAGCCCATTGTCTTAAAGGATATTCCACATACTGGACTTGTTTGACTGTGTCTTCATAGTTCAACTAAATTTTTCCTCTACCCCTGGATTTCTTGTACACTTAGCGTTCCGTCAAAAGCTGTGATTAATTTTGGGGCATCTGGTTGGCTCAGTCAGTAGAGCAGGTGATGCTTGGTGTTGGGGTCGTTATTCAAGCCTCACGCTGAGTGTAGAGATTATTTCATAGGTGGTACTGTGCACTTCATATCATAACACATTAAAAATGGCTATATACTTTTTAAAAAATTTTTTAATGTTTTTTATTTATTTCTGAGAGAGACAGAGAGACAGAGACAGAGACAGCGTGAGCAGGGGAGGGTCAGAGAGAGAGGGAGACACAGAATCTGAAGCAGGCTCCAGGCTCTGAGCTGGCTGTCAGCACAGAGCCCAATGTGGGGCTGGAACCCACAAACCATGTGATCATGACCCGAGCTGAAGTCAGACGCTTAACCGACTGAGCCACCCAGGCACCCCAAAAATGCCTTTTAAAGTATAATTTTACATTAAACAGATTTATGTGTTTTGAGCTGAGTAAGAGTGGTAACAATTCAGTACATGCTCACATCATCATTTCAGGTAGCAACACAGTTTTCATGTTTTTGCTTTTTAAGATTTTATTTGTAAGTAATCTCTGTATCCAACACTGGGCCCAAACTCACAACCCAAGATCAAGTGTTGCATGCTCTTCTGAGCCAGCCAGGCACCTCTGATTCTCTCTTTCTTCCTCCCTTCCTTCCTTCCTTCCTTCCTTCCATCCCTCTTTCTGGCTTTTTCTTAAGAGAACAGATACCCTACAATATAAATGTTGAATGAGTGAGTGACTAAATAAACTAAATACAGATTTAAGGAGTATGTCTAGTTCTTGGTTGCACGAAGGAGAGCATAGTCTAGAGAGTCCATGAGGAAGGTCATCTTGACATTTTTTTCACTAGTGGTCAAATCCCCCTGGTGTTTAATTTAGCATTAATTCAGCATTTAATTCAAATCAGCTTGGTGTTTAATTTAGCATTAGCTTAATCACTGAAAGTCTCTACCATGTACGGGACATAGTTCTTATCTGTCAGTCTTTTAAAGTTCATTTTGGCAACACAGATTCCAGAGATTAGAAAATAGGATCACAAAAACAAAACAAAGAAACAAACAAACAAAAAACTTCAATAATGAATAATTTGCCCACAGAAGGGAAGACTGGAGAAAAATCAAAAGATTTTTTTTTAATCTTATAAAGTACTCTTCATCCTTGATAAGGTCAGATGTGCATCCATATTATAGATTAATAGGACTTCTGACAGTGTCAGATCTGTTACAAAATGTTCCTAGCAGGGCATCTGGGTGGCTCAATTGGTTAAGTGTCAGAATTTGGCTCAGGTCATGATCTTGAGGTCTGTGAGTTCAAGCCTCGCATCGAGCTCTGGGCTGACAGCTCACAGCTCAGAGCCTGGAGCTTGCTTCAGATTCTGTCTCTCTCTCTCTGCCCCTCCCCCACTCATACTCTTTCTCTCTCAAAAATAAATAACACTGAAAAACAAACACACCCCCAAATGTTCCTAGCAATAAATATTTGAAATGAATAAATCTATAGTACAGCCCGAAGCTGGGATTAATTTTCTTCAGTCTGAAATAGTTTAACTTCTACAGTTCATCAGGTCAGTGGTCTCAATGATGTCTCGAGGTTTTCATACTTCTGATTTCAGGTTGAAAATAGGCAGCAAAAATGAATTTAGCCAAATGTTAATCAGTCATGGCAGGAGGAAAAATTAGGAGATTAAATGTATGACAGACTAAACAATTCTTACAATGGTGAACTAGTGGTCCTGAGAAATTGAACCTCATGAACTCATTGAGGTACTTCCAGCCAGAGTTAGTGAAAGGTTGGTGAAAAGTGTATGGAAGTTCCTTGTACTGTTGTTGCAACTTTTCTGTCAACTGGAAATTATTTCTACATAAAAAGTTAAAGGCTCTGGCACCTAAAATGAATGAGACAGATATATCGAGTATATTTCTCTCTGGGTACCACACATTCATGATTGTTAATATATTTTACTTATATGCCCTTATCAAAGCATATTTACCTTTCTCTGGATAGAATTCCAACATGATTGGTTTATCCTTCTAAATCTGTAGAAGATTAAAGGAAGCACATCAGAAATCTAGAATGGTGATATTTCATAACCTAATAGCAATGCCTTCAGAAAAAGGCAAAAAAGAAAAGAATCCAATAATTAATAAATGTAGGGGCAAATAGTCCCCATATTTCAATAACCTCTCAAGCGTTGCTATTTTACAGGATTGCAAAATAACTGAATGAATGCACGGATATTGATTAAGTAATTCATATATGCAAAGACATTAGAAAAGTGTCTGGTGCATGGTAAGCACTAAATAAATATTAGCTATTATTAGGTTTATCATGATACTCTTGCGTTGTCACACAAGGGTAAATTCAGCTCTTTTATATCTCAGGAGGCAAGAAACTCTGCAATATAATGTGCTGGATGCTTGAAGGTGATGATGAAAGCTTGGTGCCTCTCCTGTGCTCTTGAAAAATGTAGACCCAATTTTCCTTCCGCTTCCCCCACCCACCTTATGCAGTATGTGCTGCTAGGCAGTGGCTGTAGCCACCGTGTGGATAGGGTGGGGGCTGTAGCTCACACTTGAAGGCAGCCAGGTCTAGATGATTCCAAATAGTGTAAAAGTAATCGAGGGAAAGAGAGGAGAGGAAGGGGGATAAGGCAGGGAGGAAGGAATGGAAATGGATGAGAGGGAAGCAAGCCCTTAGCTGTCTAGGAAACTCAGCTGTTCACAATGAGTCATTTCCTTCAAGTTCAGCTGGCATCCAGGACTTCTTTCCAAAGACGGAATGAAAGGTTTTGTGTCTAGTAAGGGAATTTCAGAGCACAGGAAAGCCGGAGTAAATAAAGGAACACAGTGCTGGCGTACTGGCTCTGGGCCATTTTCACTGCCTGTGGCAAACCGCTTCCTCTCAGCGAGATTTCCCTCCACCTGTAGATGGGGAATTCTGATTTCTACCGGCCCTGGTGACCTTTCAGGGCTGTTTGAGGCTCCTAGGGAGGTCACGTCTGGTGACCGCAGTTTCTGAACCCAGAATCGAAAAGGCATGATCTGACAAATGCAAGGGTGTGTACACGGGGTGTTTATAACTTGTTTTGCCTCAGAAAATCCAGGACTTGTGGGGAGAAAGGAACTGGGAGAAAAAGCAAAAAAGAAGGCGCTTGGGGTTAAAAGTAAGAAAAAGATATCTAGGAGGAATTCACCTCTCCAGCCACTGGAGGCTGCTCTGGTTTTTCTTATAAGTAGCTCTATGCAGCCAACATGCTTTACTAGCCAAGGAATCTTAACCCTGAACACTGAGGAGCAAAAATAGGAAAGAAATATAATCAAAGGAGGAGACTGTGGACAAGAGCCCTTTGTTTCTGGAAGAAGGATGACTGACGAAGAGGGCATCTCCTGAGAGGCTATTATTCATTATGAAATCCCGTGTGAAGTGTGAGGTGGGTGGGCCTGGGTGGCTCAGTGGGTTAAGCTTCTGACTCTTGATTTTGGCTCAGGTCATGAGCTCATGGTTTGTGAGATTGAGCCCCAAGTAAGGCTCCAAGCGCCTGCTTGGATTCTCTCCCTCTCTGTCTGCCCCTGTCCCACTCATCTCTCTAGAGAGAGATTTATTTATTTACGTAGAAATAAATAAATTAAAAAAATAAAAGGACGTCTGGTGGGATAGTAGGTGGGCTGAGCTACGTGACATCTGACATTATGGAACGCAGATTTCCTCTTAATTAGAGACCATAAGGGGAAAGTAAATACCTCTGAGGGAGAGGTGTCAAATTCACACAGAGGTGCAAATGACTACCACCAAGTTCTTCTCTGAGAGTGAAATTTTCTGAGCCATAGGGAAGAATGGAATCTATTTCCTCCTAATAACCTGTTTCTAATTATTAACCTTTCCATTATGAGGAAAAATGCAGAAAAGTATAAGGAAAATCTGTTGCTGTTAGTTTCACAGTCCAGAGATAACTTCTGCTGATTGGGTGAATTATTTCCAGTTTTAAGATTTGCCACTGTAGATATAGAATAAATTTATAAGGCAAACCATTTGAAACAATATGAATTTTTAAACCCTGGGATATTAAATATTCATTGTTTTGAATTTGGCAAATGCATTAAAACACAAGAAGGAAATAAAAATTCATTTCAAATTCTCAATACTCAGACATAGACAGAATGATATTTTGCTGTTTTGCTTTCCATTCTGTTCTCCTAAGTATAGATGCACACATATTTTTCTGAAAATTAGAATCATATTGTACATACTATTTATATGCATGCACTATTTATATTTTGTACCTGCTTTCTTTCCACTTAGGAGTACGTCACAATGATTTCCCTCATTCATTAAATATTTTAAAATACAAACCATTTTAAATGGTTACATACTATATCACTATGGGAGTATATCATAGTGTAACCAATTAGAAAGGGACATTTAAAAAAAATATGCAGGAAAAGAAACTTCCCAGTACCTTAAGCATTTGGAAATAACCATTTAAATCCAAACAATTGTAGAATTCTTACATGTTCACAAAAGAAGAGTCAATAAGACAGGTCAAGTAGGAGACAATAAAGATAAAGACAAAACAAGGCAAGGGGCACCAGGCCGGCTCAGTTGGTAGAAAATGTGACTCTTCATCTCAGAATTGTGAGTTCTAGCTCCACTTTGAGGTTAGAGATTAGCTTAAAACAATAAAGGCAAAATAAAAAAAATACTTAAAATCAAAACCCAACACAATCATAATTTTTCACATAAAGTCTATAATTTAGTTTTTGAAGTTTTTTAAGAGTAGGCTCCGCACCCAACATGGGGCTTGAATTCATGACCCTGAGATCTAGTCATATGCTCTATTAGGCATATGCTCTATTCTAGTCCTGTCTAAGCCAGCCAGGTACCCCTACAAGTTAGTTTTCTGTTAAGTCTAATTAGTCTCTGCCCAGTGAGCCCAGACTAACAGAGGGGCTTTCGTATTAGTATTCTGTAAGCACTAAAGCCCGGTGTTCTCCAAACCACATTGATTTTTGTCTTCTTCGCAGTGTGGCTCCCTTTTCTCCAGTTGCCTAATCCTGAAACCCAAACTCGGGCTCCCTTAGTTCCTCCCATGCCCCACCTGATTCATCAGTCTCTCCCTTTGTGGTGCTCCTGCTCATATCTTGCGTCGACGACCCTAACAGCCTCAAGACTGGCCTCCTAGTCTCCATTTTGAATTTACTCCAAGTCTATTTCTAGGTTGCTAACTGAGTAGGGGCCTGTTAAAAAAAATTATTTAATTTTTGAGAGAGAGAGAGAGAGAGACAGAGCATGAACAGGGAAGGGGCAGAGAGAGAGGGAGACACAGAATCTGAAGCAGTTTCCAGGCTCTGAGCTATCAGCACAGAGCCCCATGAGGGGCTTGAACTCAAGCCATGAGATCATGACCTGAGCTGAAGTCGGACGCTTAACCGACTGAGCCACCCAGTTTTCCCAGGTAGGGGCCTTTGTAAGCCCACATTTCATTTTGTCCCCCTTGGTTAAAATAGTTTCATGGTCCCCCACTGGCTTCAGAGAAAATCCAAGCTCAGCAGGGCAACCTGTCTAACCTCGTTTCTTATTTCCCCTCTCAATCATGTTGTATACCAGCCCTAAGGAACCTTGCATAAGTTCCAGAATATTCCATGTTCTTTCTGATTGTCATGGCTTCATACAGGCCATGGGTCTCTTGGTGAGTTTTCCTTTTTTTTTTTTTTTAAATGACTGTATCTACTCATCATTTAAAACTCCTCTCCAAGGTGATCTTACCTGGTAGGTGTCTGCTCTCACTGTCCAGTCTGGCATAGTTATCTCCTTTATGTGTTCTGACAGGCCCCAGAAACGTAATCCTGTCATACTACTTTCCCACTGCCTTGTGACAAGTGGTTACTTATGTCTCACCTGCATTCACCTTGGAGCCCTCTTAGCCAGGGACACTGTCTTTTAGCTCTGCATTCCCCTTTCATTGCTCAGTACTTGGGACATAGGGGGTGCTCAGTAAATATTTTACTCATTAGTGAATGACTGACACTTTGGACTGAGCAAGGGCTCACACCATTCATAAATGGGTGTTAGAGTCAAGAAAATAATTCCTTTTTTAAAAAAATGTTTATTTTTGAGAGAGAGAGAGAGAGAGAGAGCGCATGATCAAGGGAGGGAGGGCAGAGAGAGAGACGGAGACACAGAATCCGAAACAGGCTCCAAGGCACTGAGCTCTCCACACAGAGCCTGACGTAGGGCTCGAACTGACAAACCATGAGATTGTGACCTGAGCTGAAGTCGGAAGCTCAATCGACTGAGCCACCCAGGTGCCCCTGGTCCCTATTCTTACAGACCTCTCAGCTTAGGGGAGGAAACAGGCAAGTCAACATGAACTTTTAAGAGTCTGATTAGTGCCACTTTAGACAAAATTAATGGGTTCATGGTATCTTGGAAGACAGGTAGTAAACTCAGTGTTGGGAGTGTGGAGGAGGTTTTCAGGAGGAAGACTTCTGAGATCAGACCTCAAAGATGAGTAGATGTTAGTTAGAAGAACATCAAGGGTGAGTGGTAGTGATAGGGACGGGGGTCCAGGCAAAAGAAACACTGTTCATAGAAGACTTGAGGAGAGAGAGAACTTGGACCTTCAGGTAACAGATGGAAGGTAGTTCTGTGTGTCCGAAGAACAGAGTTCTGGGCAGAGATTAGTGAGAGGAACTATCGAGGTAGCCGATGCCAGACTGGGAAGGACTTCACTTAGTTGATGTAAAATTTAAGTGAGATCCTGTGTGGAAAGTGTATCAATAGCATCTTGTTCCAGACTTTATCTTGTGTGATGAGGGGATGATGTTCTGTGGTTTGGGAGCTCTGATTTTCAGTAAAGGAAGCGTGTACAAAGACAATTGCCAGCTCATTGAGGGATAAGGACGAGGTGGCACTCATCTTTTTTTGTATGTCGAGCAAAGTCTCGTGCCTTGTTGGATTAAAGCCTGAATTGAGGCTGTTTTCTAGTGCCTTCCTTCAGATAGTCTCCCTGCTGGTGCCATTTACTTCTTATCCTTTTTAGGATTTGTCGGTGGTGCTTATGGTTGGGCCTTTGTGGTGGCGATGTGTGGATGTCTTGGGGGGCTGATAAAAGCTGAGGTTACAGTAAATAAAACAGATGAAAAGCGGTTGTTTGTAGAGAAAAATGCTTGGCAAACGCACCCTGCTGTCAGATTGGAGAGAGCTTGGACAGAGGCCATGGCCAACATTCCCTACGACCATGGCCGATGGGTGGGAGAGCAGGTGGATGACGGGAAGGAGAGGGCAGGGGAGAAGAAGCTCCTGCCTGTAGGTCCTCACGATATGCTAAATGAGACGCGTGCAAATACAACCCTTACATTAGAGCAGATTGTAGAAATGTCTCAGAGAGGCTTGAAAATATCAGATAGAGAGAAATCACTCCCGACTGAGGGATCTGGGAAAATGCAGAGATAGAATTTGGGCTGCGAGGAGGGATGTAAAACGCTTGGCGTACAGAGCGCTCGCTCACTGAATGTTACGTCTTTCCCTTCACGGTGTCTTCTTCTGCTCTTATCCTCTCTGTCCTAAGATTCAGCGATAGTCTGTACCTAGAAGGGGCTCTGGAAGAATACTGTGTAGGGACAGCCATCCTTGGCGCCTTGCAAGATTGCTGGGATGATGAAGCAAGCCAGAAGAAACTCGACGCATGCCAGCAGAATTCAAATGTGATTTGAAGGAGTTACGTGCCAGGCTTTGGGGATTTTTTTTTTTTATGGATAAGGAAATTTAATCACCAAATATAGTCACTAAGAAAAATGCCATTCCCAAAGCTGTTCTTGATTTTGAATGCTAAATTGGTCTCAATCCACCTATTGTTACCTTGTATTTCCTTATTTTGGCATAATGTATACAACGTGAAATTTACCACTTTAATTTTTTAAGTGTAAAGTTCAGTGGCAATAATTACATTCACTATGTTGTGCAATGGCACCAGTTATCTATTTCCAAATCTTGTTTGTTACCCCAAACAGAAACTCTGTAACCATGCAAGCAATAGCTTTCAACATCCCCTTCCCCTAGTTGGCCCTAACTTTTTTTTTGAAAAAAATTTTAATATTTATTTATTTTTGAAGGGGGGGGGAGAGAATGAGTGGGGGAGGGACAGAGAGAGAGGAAGTCACAGAATCCCAAGCAGGCTCCATCCAGGCTCTGAGCTGTCAATACAGAGCCTGACGTGCAGCTTGAACTCACAAGCCGTGAGATCATGACCTGAGCCGAAGTCTGACGCTTAACCAACTGAGCCACCCAGGTGCCCCAAGTCGGTCCTAACTTCTAATCTACTTTTTGTCCCTATGAATTTATCTGTTCTCTGTACCTCATGAAGTGGAATAATGCAGCATTTGTCCTTTTGTGTTGATTTCATGTAGTATCAAGTTTGTAAGGTTCATTTATGTTGTAATGTGTCAGTACTTCATTTCTCTTTATGGCTGAATAGGATTTCATTGCATGGATATATACCACATTTTGTTTATCCATTCATCTGTGGACACACCCTAGGGTTGTCTCCATCTTTTGGCTATTGTGAATACTGCCGCAACGAACATTAGTGTACAAGTATCCGTTTGAATTCCTGCTTTCAGTTCCTTTGAGTACATACCTAGGAGTGGAATGCCAGATCACATGAACATTCTAGATTCAGCTGTTTGAGGCGCTGCCAAAGTGTTCTGTGCAGCAGCTGCAGGATTTGAGGTTTCTGCAAGCAATGCACAGAGATTCCAATTCCTCCATATCCTCACCAACATTTGTTACCTTTTTTTAATTAAAGATTTTTAAATGCATTTGAAAGAGAGAGAAAAGAGAGAGAATTTTAAGCAAGCTCCACGCCCAGCGCAGCGCCTGATCCCATGACTCTGGGATCATTACCTGAGCTGAAATCAAGAGTCACACAACAGACTGAGCCACCCAGGTGTCCCAACATTTGTTAGGGTTTTTGTTTTTTTCGATAATAGCTATGCTAATTGGTATCGAGTAATACTTTATTGTGATTTTAATTTGCATCTTCCTCACAACTAGTGATGCTGGGCATTTCAGGCCTTAAAATTTCACACGCATTTTATCACTTGCTTCCCAAACCATTACTACCATTTTGTGGATGTTGAAACTGAGGCCTCTTACAAATTGTGACTTTACCAGTTTCACAGGTTTAAATGTTGGAGGTTTAAATGGAAGCTTAGAACTTCTGACTTCAGTGGCCCTTCTTATTTAAAAAAAATTTTTTTTAATGATTTATTTATTTCAGAGAGAGAGAGACAGCGTGAGCAGGGGAGGGTCAGAGAGAGAGGGAGACACAGAATCTGAAGCAGACTCCAGGCTCTGAGCTGTCAGCACAGAGCCCGATGCGGGGCTTGAACCCACGAACGGTGAAACCATGACCTGAGCCAAAATCGGACACTTAACTGACTGAGCCACCCAGGCGCCCCTTGTAGATTGTTAAGCACCTTGCAGTACAAGGTAATCTTTAGGCTGTTCTTACATGGAAAGGTGTAAGTCAAGGTTTTGGGGGAGCCTTTCTGTTTTTAAGCATGAATATTTGGGGCCCGTGAAAAGCAGTTAACTTACCTGTTAAGAGGACAATAGTTTCACCCACACTTAAGGGCCTGAAGAACACAGGTGACTGATCACAGAAAAGCTTAGCCATTTATTCATCAGGAAGGTTCAGGGAGAATCTCTGCCTTCTGTTCAGCAGTGATAGTTCGAGAGAGAAAACAGAAGGCAGAAGTCTAGTGGTAGAAAAAAAAAAACTTCCATAATCTTGGGTCTGAATTCAGTTTCCTTTTTCCTGAGCTTAGCCTCCCATTCCTAGAAAGCAAAAATCCTATTTGTACTTGGAAGGAAATAGGAGTCACGCAAAATCTTTGATTTTTATTTTTTTCAAAGGCTCAGTGCGCACCACCTAGTGGAGAGAATCTGAAAGCACAAGACTGCATTTTTCCTCCCTTCAATTTGACGTTTGCTGGAAGTCGCATAACTTCTGTCTTCCTGCAAATGGAGGAAGGAGTCCGAGGTGGCAGAAGTCGGTGCTGGCTTTCTGGTGACTTTATTCGTTTATTTTTTTTCCTCCAATTTTTATGTTTATGCCATCAGGTTTGCAGAGGCGAAGGAGCCTTGAGTATGTGGAACTGTGATGTCCCTTTGTCTTTTCAGTGGCATGGAAATCAAGGTTCCAATTGTTTTGAAGTTCTGGATCTGGCTCAGAGGCAGCAGAGCTCTGCCGCCGTCTACAGCTGGTGTGTGTGCTGGGAGAAACCCAGGGAAAGGGCAGGGAGAGGACCATGCAGGGCTCCGGGTACAGAGCACCCAGGACAGATCTGGAGTCCTCACCGTAGATCACATACAGGAGAGCGGAGATTGCGTGACCATGATCAAGGTTCAAAGTCCAGGGCGGGGCAGGAGTCCGGACACCGTGACATGA
Source organism: Hyaena hyaena (assembly GCF_003009895.1). NCBI lineage: Eukaryota > Metazoa > Chordata > Mammalia > Carnivora > Hyaenidae > Hyaena > Hyaena hyaena. Next base: position 495,405 of record NW_024081122.1, read on the forward strand.
GGAGAACGTTCCAGGCCCTGCAGCCACAGAGCACACACCCCATGATCCCGCCTGTCTCCTGCCAGCTTTGGGGGAACCTAGGACATGCAGTTGCCTCTGGAGCCTGCATCCCAGAATCCAGTAGCCACAGGCAACTCATATTCTCATGGTCACGTGTTCTCCACTGGGCAGTCAGGCTTGGGTCGCATCAGCCTACTTTCAGGCAGCATTCACACAGCTGTCTGCTGATGGCTCTGTGCTTTTGAAACAGGGTGTGGATATAGCAGGTTTTCTGATGGTGAAGGTGCCTGGAGAGAGATGGTGAAAATGTCCTTCATTTTCCTTTTTTAAAATTTTTTTAATGTTTTTTATTTATTTCTGAGAGACAGAGAAAGAGACAGCATGAGCAGGGGAGGGGCAGACAGAGAGGGAGACACAGAATCCAAAGCAGGCTCCACGCTCTGAGCTGTCAGCACAGAAACTGATGCGGGGCTTGAACCCACGAACCGTGAGATCATGACCTGAGCAGAAGTAGGACGCTCAACTGACTGAGCCACTCAGGCGCCCCTCAACATCCTTCTTTTTCTGATTCAGTTCACCCAGGGTTGGCGTAATCGGCTCCCAGCTATCGAGGGAATATTCTGGATTCTGGTCATTTTTCACATGTAGGTTGCTTGCACTGAGCAGAATATGGAAATTCCTGTTCTGGGTCCTCTTCCCTCGACTGCTGGCGGTTCTGACCCTGTGCCGATGGCCGTGGGCTTTATAAAGCACTTCCATGTGATGTCACACCCAACCAGCCCCTTCTCTCTCTTGATTAACCCAAGGATCTGCAACTCAGTTGACCTCTGCTGAATCTCTACGCAGCTGCATCTCAACTACGGTTTGGTTGGATAACTGGAGGATGGTGTTCTCAGGACGAGAGTCACGGCAAAGCCCGGATCATCACAAAGCAGTGACTGCGACAACTCACAGATCCAAAATCTAGGTAACATGCTTATGGATTTCAATAACCACCAATGTTTGCACATGCATGGCTCATGCTAGTTAATGACCCTTTTCGAGGGCAGGGATGGTGCCGTATTTTCTATAATATGGATGGACAATGAAAGTGGTCCCAGTGAGTTCTCCACGGCTGAGTTTTTCCTCATCTCTTCATAATTTTATGCTGTGGAGACACAAATAAACACAAGTTTTGGATTTAAGGATCTCAGGTTTCTCCCCACATAAGAACCCTCTCTAGGTGGGCCATCTGGTTTTGCTTTCCATGGTTGACCATTCAGAAAAGCTCCTTTGTGCTCTCAAGCCCCCGCTGACAGGGCCCCTTCTGGCCCAGCAAGGGCCACGTGCCCAGGGAATGTCTGTAGGAATCATGTCTCCCAGGCATGGAGACAAGGCTTTGTATCTAAGGGCCCTTGTGGTGGGGCTGAAAATGGTCCCCCGCAAGATTTCACGTCTAACCCCTGGAACCTAGGCATGCTACCTTATGTGGATACAAGATCTTTGCAGCTGTGATTACATTAAGGATTTCAAAAATGGGGACATTATCCTGGATTATCTGAATGGGCCCTAAATACCATTGTGTGCCTCTCCATAAGGCAGAGGCAGAGAGAGAGACTCAGGCAGAAGGAGATGAGGCAGTGTGATCACGGAGGCTGAGACCGGGGTGCTGGGGGTCGCCCGGAACTGGGGAGGACAAAGAGAGCATGTTCCCTAGAGCTTCTAGAAGGATGTGGCCCTGCAGACACTTTGACCTGGGCCTCCTGCTACTGATTTCAGATTGTAGCCTCGAGCACTGTGAAAGAGTAAGTAAGTATTGTTTCAAGCTACCAAATTTGTGGTAATTTGTTACAGCGGCGTAGGAAAATCGTACCACGCTGAAGCTTAGGTTTTATTAGCTTCGCTCCCAATCCAACTGCTTTTGTTTTAGTCTTGGGTTGGTGATCGGTGGAGTGAGAGGTTGAAGACGGTGGTGGAGTCCTTGTTCGGAAAGGTATTTGGTGCTTCCACACATCTGCCGAGAAAGCAGTCAGGTTACGACGGTGGGGCCTTTGGGGACATTGAACCCCCTCAGTTTCCCACTGGTGGCCATCGTGTCACTGCTGTTTCCTTTCGTGCTTAGCAAGGATAGGAGAAAGGCTGGTGTGTTGTTTTGGTATAAACTGCAAAGAAGGCTCTAGAAAGGAACAGTGGATTCTTTGGCACATTGAGTCTTGGAAGAAGTAGGGAATAGGCTCCTATGACCTAAAACTGAAGTGGCAGTTTTGAAGAGGGATTGGGTAAAAAAGGTCGTAAGTCCCTGGAGCCCAACATAAGAAAATGGAAAACTTGGAGCTGCTGCGTACTCAGATGGGTGCCGATGGGTCCTGCCTCACCTGCATAGCACAACCGTGTGCGGATTTAATTTCTACTAGTGAAGATGGAGGAGGAAAGCTATTGGCCGATAGCAGATCGCTTTATTGTTCTGGATTATTTTCTCTTTCTCTGTAAGAGAAGGAGGCAGAAGTCTGCCTGTTGTCACGAGATTTACCGTCACTGTCTTGGGAACGTTGTGTGTCCCCACCTCACTGGCCTCAGGCTTAGTTAGCCACGGGGTTTGATTTGGCCAGTATGATTGGAAAGGGCTGTTAGAATCTTCAGGAACCTTTGGGATGTTTCTTCACCTCTCCTGCTTCTCTCCTTCTGCTAAGGCAGAAGTACATCTCAGATGAGGACTGTTCCTTTCACTTAGAAGATGAGTGAACCCACAGCTGACCCTCCACTGGGCAGGTAGTGAGAACAATCTCTGTGATTCTTAGCCTTTGAGGCTTGGGCATTGGCTGTTCCCCCCAGCTCTACAATTAAGGAGAGAAGGGAAGCATCTTTATTACCTCTCAGTTACCGTAAACGGTAGGGGAAGAGTTGTAGGGGTGTTGTGAGTGATTCAGAACAAGAGGCATGTGTGGGGGCAGAGGAGAGGGGCCGGGGAAGAAAGACAGGCCTTTGGGTCAAGGGAGGTTCCTGGTAAAAGTGAACTTTGAATGTTTAGAGGGATATGGAGGTGTTAGCTCATGGGGGAAATTTCCTAGCAAAGAATGGGAGACACATCCGGCAAAATTCGAGATGTGCACACCAGGGTGGGGTCTACAAAGGCCCTGAAGGATGACTACACTTGCTTGTGTCTGCTGGTGTGTATTTCTTGTGAAGGGATTTGGAGTTGATTCCCAAATCTTTGGGAAGCTAATAAAAGGTTTTAAACGGGAGCAGTAGTATGGTATTTAGATTGCAGGACGGATGGAAGAAGAATTTCTTAGGCAGCAGGATGTGTTTCCTTTCACACTGGAAAGGAAACTATGAGATATACCCCCTGCGAAGTGCTCCTGGATGCATGGTTTGCAAAGGTGTTTGAGGGTGGTTACATCACTACAGACAATGGGTTCCAGTGTCTGTGAATGAGTAAGTATAATAGTATTTGTGTGCATTTTAGAAACAGAACAACATGAGATCTTCTAGGTGTGTTTTATTTTATTTTATTTTTTTTAAAATATTTTTTATTTATTTCTAGGAGAGGGAGAGAGACAGCGTGAGCAGGGGAGGGTCAGAGAGAGAGGGAGATACAGACTCTGAAATAGGCTCCAGGCTCTGAGCTGGCAGTCATCACAGAGCCCGATGAGGGGCTCGAACCCACGAACCTCGAGATCATGACCTAAGCGAAAGTCGGATGCTTAACCGACTACCCACCCAGGCGCCCCTTCTAGGTGTGTTTTTTTTTTTTTTTTTTTAAAGATTTTATTTATTTCTAGGAGAGAGAGAGAGAGACAGCGTGAGCAGGGGAGGGTCAGAGAGAGAGGGAGTCACAGACTGAAACAGGCTCCAGGCTCTGAGCTGGCAGTCAGCACAGAGCCCGACGCGGGGCTCAAACCCACGAACCGCGAGATCATGACCTAAGCGAAAGTCGGACGCTTAACCGACTAAGCCACCCAGGCGCCCCTCTAGGTGTGTTTTAAATGAGAGCCTTGTGATTCCCCCGCATGGCGGATGGGTTACACGTGGCTGAATACCAGTAGCTATTCCGGGCATCTTTATATACTTGGTGGTTTTTGCTCTTAGCTATTGTTTCATATACTCCTATAAAGTGCCATTGGTTAGACTTTAAAATATAGCAAGTTATGGGGGGCCCTCAGTGGCTCAGTTGGTTAAGCGTCTGACTTTGGCTCAGGTCATGATCTCACGGTTCGTGAGTTCGAGCCCTGTGTCAGGTTCTATGCTGACAGCTCAGAGCCTGGAGCCTGTTTCCAATTCTGTGTCTCCCTCTTTCTTTGACCCTCCTCCACTCACACTCTGTCTCTCAAAACTAAATAAACATTAAAAAAATTAAAAAATATATAGCAAGTTAGGAGTGGAAACTGAAAACATTTCTGCCAATCCCCTTCAAGTAGATATTTATCATAGGCTTGAGTTATCTTCTGCTGATCAGATATTTTAGTGAAAGTCTAGCCTAAAGTATAGGTGAAAATGAGAAAATAGAGTGTTGCTTATGCTCTAGTTTTCTTTTTCATTAAATGGGAGCAAATGCTATCCATACCCAGTGTATTATTGCAAAGAGAAGGTGACCCTTTTTCTCATCTTGTCAGTTAGAAATAAAACATACAGATATTAACCCCCTGCGTATTTTAATGCAAAATGAATGAATTCAGAACTTTAGAGGTGGTGATGGCAGTTTCTGACTAATTTTGAGGACTTAACATAAGGTTGATGTGAATACATATTTTGATATAAATTGTTTTCAAATCATGTGATATGGCACCAGTTAGAAATTTATTTTTGTCAAAAATATTTTTTACACAGAAATAATTTAAAATAAACAGCATATCACCGATGAAATAAGTTCACACATGTCTTTATGAATTAGAACAATACCAGGCACATATTATAATTGCAATCCATATTTATTGAATAAATGAATATGTATTGTTAAGACTATTTAAATAAACTGTATAATACATTCTTTCAGACACACAGAGCTAAAATAATATTCTTTGTATATAAAATCACTTAAATATAGATTCAGTAAAATTGTGAAACAGTTTTAATTTTAATCAAGTTTGAGGTTCCATTTTTTAAAAAATTTTAAGTTTGTTAATTCAATTTCGAGAGAGAGAGAGAGAGAGAGTGTTAGTGAGTGGGGGAGGGGCAGAGAGTGATGGAGAAGAGGGAGTCACAAGCAGGCTCCACACTGTCAGCACAGAGCTGACTTACTGTGTGATCATGACCTCAGTTGAAACCAAGAGTCAGATGCTTAACTGACCGAGCCGCCCAGGTGCCCCAACTTTCCATTTTATTTAAGGTGCAGGGACACAGAGTGGCTGTCTTTCTGGAGGCACTATTCGCCAGGAGGATAATGTCAAGGGCACTGAACTGAATTCAGAATTCAAGGAGACTGACAAACCCTTCTTTACTGAGATTGCCTCATTAAATCCTATTTTATTTTATTTTTTTAAAAGTTTATTTATTTTTGAGAGAGACACAGAGTGCGAGCTGGGGAGGGGCAAAGAGAGAGGGAGACACTGAATCTGAAACAAGGCTCCAGGCTCTGAGCGCTCAGCACAGAGCCCAACGTGGGGCCAGAACTCCCGAACCATGAGATCATGACCTGAGCTTAAGTCGGTTGCTTAACTGACTGAGCCACCCAGGTGCCCCCATTAGGTCCTATTTTAAATGTGAGAATACAGAGGCTAACAAGTTCACTGCCTTGTTTGGAAGCACTGGGCTGGTTTGTGGAAGGAGCACGGTCTGAACACAGGTGTTCTCATTCACGTGCCTGCCCCGCTGCCTCACGACCCGTGCAACACGGGGAGCCTGGACAGGTGGTGAGTGGAGGAGGCACGAGGTGCAGGGTGTTTGGGGCGGATCCAGTGGGCTGAGTTTGCGGCTGGGCCGTGAAAGCTTCTGTGTGGGTTGTGGCGGATGCTAGTCAGTTTGGGTTTGGACATCTGGAGCTTGCGATTCCGCAGGGCGTGGACATAGGCAGGCCCAGCCGGCGGGTGTTCATGTCCACCTGGCGCTGAGGAGTGGTGTTTTGGCTGCTGAGGTGATTTTGAGCAAAAGGTGTGGGGGAAGTTCGGAAGACGATGCTGACCCCCTTCCAGACATTCAGGGGACAGGTAGCCCCGACAGAGGAACCTTGATGTCTTGGCTCAGGTCCACTGGGAAGAGGATTCAGACAAAGGCCCTAGAAATGCAGGTGGATCCATCATAGTCTCCCCTCCCCACCAGCACCTTTATTATATTTAATTTGCATTTCGGGCCGGCGTGGGAGCCACTTTCCAGGCTTTGCTGTCTATACAACCCAGCACAGTCTTTTGAGGTTTTGTTAGAGGTACTTTTTTAAAAGTTTATTTATTTTGAGAGAGTGCGTGCAGGCGTTGGGGAGGGGCAGAGAGAGAGAATCCCAAGCAGGCTCCATGCTGTCAGCACAGCGCCCGATGCAGGGCTCAAACTCACAAAACCGGGAGATCATGACCTGAGCTGGAACTGAAAGTTGGACACTTAGCTGACTGAGACACCCAGGAGCCCTGGTAGAGGTGCTATGTTAGTATTGCACCAGGTCGTGGGTCCTGATGAACATCTCTGGGCCAGAACTTAGTTCTGTTGGCAGGAGCGTGGATAGACCCTGCGGGCCTTCCCTAGTTAACTCCTTCCGTGCTGAGCCGGCCTGGATTCTGGCGGTGGTTGAGTCCTGGGGCCATGCGATGTTGAGGAATGTGACAGAAGGACCGCATCTATACTCCAGGTCTGCTCTGAGCCCAGGCTGGGAATATTACGGCGTCATCTGGAATATTACAGCGTCATCTGTCACAATCAGCTTATGGCTCTTACTGGGGACCCAGGAGCACATGCAGGGGTCGCCCCTCCTTCCCTGAGCTGCTGAGTTGAGCCTTCACAGGTAAGAGAAGGGTCGGTGTGGGTGTGGGAAGGAGGCAGCACGGTGTTGGTGGGTTTGGGAGGAGGGCAAGAGTTTATAAAGAATCAAAAGGGTGGCAGAGAGACCGACAAAGAGCTAGGGAGACAGTAAATCCCATCTAAGTGAACGATGATCATTTACTTCGGCAGAGGACAGCAGGTGCAAGCTGACCTCTAACATTGTCTATGAAAGGAGTGACCTTTCTAGGAGCGGGAGATGCCCACAGGGAAGAGGGAGAAGGGGCCTTGTTCTTTGCAGTGCCAGATAGAATGTGGCCTTGACGGAAGTAAGAAAGGTCAAGGGGAGCCAGGTGTTGGGGGGAGGCCTTGTCCTGGTGAGATCACGCGTGGTCCCCGGAAGCCTTACCTGCTGGCTCCTGACTCTTGAAGCCGCCGTGAGTGGGAACGGGCCACACAGCCCTGTGGTCAGCTGGCCTTCTCCGCCTGCCTCTTCCTGATCCATAACCAGCCGAGCATGTGTTTAGCCACAAAGAGGCAGCACAGACTCTGGCCTCGGTATGAAGGAGTTTGGGCAGATGGCAAGTGTTCAGCTTACACAACGAATGTGACTTGACCAAGAATCCTCAGAGATCTTTGAGGCTCTCTAGGATTTGTCTTTTTGACTAGTGTTCTGTACCCCAGGCTTCCCAGTGGGTGAAAGATGTCAGTTCCCGGTTTAGTATGTAAAGGGACCCAGTTCATGGCTCTGTTTTGTCAGCGTTTAAAACTCACTACTTGGGGTTCCTTTGTCAAGAAGAAAGGCTGGGATAGGAGAGTAGCAATCCAATGTCTTGCCTGAAAACAAGGCCGGTCTCTTAAATGTTTGAATGTTGCCTCTTATGGGTTGAACTGTGTTCCTCCAAATTCATGTATTGAAGTCCAGCCCCCAGTACCTCAGAATGTAACCTTTATTTGGAAATGGGGTTGATGCAGATGTAATTAGTTATGATGAAGTTCTACTGAAGCTGGATGGTCCCTTAATAGAAGGTGACCTTTTATTAAGTCCTTAATAGAAGGGAAATGTGGACACAGTCATGCACACAGGGAAAACGCCGTCTGAAAACGAAGATGGCCGTCTACAAGCCGAGGAGTAGAGCCTAGAACAGATTCTTCCCTCGGCCCTCAGGGGGGGATTAGCCCTGCTGACGGGACTTCTAGTCTCCACAACTGTAGGGACTGCCTTTTTGTGAAAGCCACCTAGTTTATGGAATTGTATGAAGGGAGCCCTAGAAAACTAATATACCGACCATGTGGTCAGAGATAACGAACATGTGTGTTGCAAAAGTAATTAAGTTTCCAGAATCTGAAAAAGGCTTTCTCGTCTTGATGAGGGTCGGGATGCCCTTTGTCCCCTGGCTTTTGCTTTTCATTAGAGCTTCATCCCAAACAATCCAGGCTAACATCTTTGGTATTACTCAGAGTCATCATAATAGGATAATAGAATATGTTCATATTATTTTTTCTTTCTCTACCCTTGCCGTGTTTTCCTGAGTGGTGTTCACATGGCCACTTGACTGGCTTTAACCTTGGCCTTATGACCTGAGCTGGCGAGTGGAGTGTGGGTGGCTTTAAATGCCACTGCTTTGCTTGCGATCACAGTTTTGCACCTTGCTCTCTGTCACGAGCATCTAGGATGTCTGTGGAGCTTCTCTGTTGAGTTGGGTCCTGAAATGAGAAGGTGTGTGGAGTCCAGCCTCGCTGGAGGAAACTGAGCAGAGAGTACCAGGATTAGGAAACATGATCTAGGGTTCATCTGTTAGTTTGACAGAATCTGACAAATATCCCAGTGAATTGATAATAGTTCTCACCTGTGTGTCAGTTTCTGGGCTAAGAATTTCCATGTGCTCTATTTAACGGGCTGGGATTTCCACACCTCTGTTCTATTTCTGTTCCCCTGTTGGGGAAATAGGCTCAGATTAAGTCAATTTCTTGAACTCCCAGGCTGGGTAGTGGCAGAGTGTAATCCAGATCATGTTGACGGTAAAGCAATGCTCTTGTGGCACCTGGGTGGCTCAGTTGAGCGTCTGACTTCAGCTCAGGTCATGATCTCAAGGCTTGTGAGTTCAAGCCCGCATCGGGATTTGTGCTGACGGCTCAGAGCCTGGAGCCTGCTTCGGATTCTGTGTCTCCCTCTCTCTCTGCCCTTCTGCTCATTCTCTCTCTGTCTCTGTTTCAAAAATAAATAAGCATTAAAAATTAAAAAAAAACCCAAAAGCAGTGTTCTTTCCTCCAGTCAGGATGCCCCCCTGTTATCAGTTATTTCTATTGTCCATATATATTGCCAATAATTCATATTCCAATAGGTAATAATTCTATTACCCTATTTTTTTTGGTCAAAAGACTACTGGATCTCACATTCCATCTTTATACACCCAGGACTAGAATTTGCTTCCTGGAGTCTGGCAGGATCGTGGCCGCCATATGTTCTCAGTCTTCTCCCTTTTTCTTCCCACAGCTCTTTCCAACCTTCACATTCTCTTCACGACTTCCCCAGCACCCGTTCCTCTGCAGTCTTAGGCATGACCCTGTCTTTGACCATAAGAGTGATTCTCAAACTTAAGCTGTATCCTAATCACATGGTGGGCTTGTTAAACACAGATTTCTGGGCCACATTCCTAGAGGTTTTGGTTAAGTAGGTCTGGAGTAGGACCTTAGAATTTATTTTTCTGGTGAGTTCTCTGGTGACGTTGATGGTACTGGTCCAGGGACACCACTTTGAGAATTGCCTGAGAGAAAATAATGGTGGTTAGCAGAACTCCCTTAATGACTTTCTACAACTGCAACTTCTTGACACTTACAAACTTCCTCCCCTCCTTCCTGCCTGTAACACCCAGGAGGGGCTTCCGCCTGTGATCCGGGCCCCACTTCTGTCTACCTCCTCAGAGGTGGCTCCGTTTTTCACATTTTTTCTCTTTTATTTTCAAAATGTTCTTCTCTGTTGCTGTTCCCTTCTGACTCTGCATGTGTCTGAGTCTTTCCCATTTTATACAAACCCAAAACAGCTTCTCCTTGGCACGACACTACTTCTCAAAGATTTATAACCCGATTTCTTGAAAGAGTTTCTATGCTCGTTGTTACCACTTGTGGCCAGAATTCTAACAACGTTTGCCCCAAGATTCCAATCCCTTGGCTTCTTCATCAAACACTAATCTAGAGACTTCTATGAAAGTACTTGGCAGATAGAATTAGGTCACCAGTCCGCTGAATTTGACGAAGGGAGATTAACCTCGATTATCTGCGTGGACCCAGTGTGATCACTGGAGCCGTTAAAGCAGAAAAGGAAGGCGGGAAGGATGGACCAGGAGGAGAGGTCAGGGAGATTCAAAGTGTGACCAGGATCCGACCAGCTATTTATCTCTGGCTTTGAAGTTGGAGCCAAGGAATGGAGGCAGCCCCTCGAATCCCCGGCTGGCCGCCAGCAAGGAAATGGGATACTCAGTCCAACAACCACATGGAACCCAATTCTGCCAACAACTTGAAAGGATAGATTTTCCCCCCGGAGCCTCCAGATAAGAGCCTGGCCAGCGCGCCCTTAGATTTAGCCTGGTGAGAACTAAAGTGTAGTCCTCTTGGCTTCTGACTTACGAGCCTATGGGATAATAAGCTTATGTTGGCTCAAGTCACTAAATTTGTGGTAATTTGTTACCACCGCAGCAGGGAGCAAGCATAGCCCTTCCCTATCTTCTCTTCGTTTGCAGCTTGTTTTCAGCTCCCTCCTCATTGCTACTGAAACAATTATGATGACGATGGTTTCAGTTATATTTTGTTGTTAAATCCTCTGGATGCATCTAACTGGAAACGTCTATAGCGTCTGATGCTGTTTTACCGTAATGCTCACCTCCTTTAAATTCTGTGACCCCACTCTCCACATTTTCTTTTCCTTTCTCTGTCACTCCTCATTTTCCTTCAATGGCTTACTTTCCTTTGCTGTCAGGGAAGTAGTGAATTCCCCTGAGTTTTATTTTTTTTCTTATTTGAAGATCTTTCCCTGATTACTCCTTTTTTCATGACTTCTGCATTATGTTGAAAGAAGTCAGGGAGGAAACACATTTCCTTACACCCTGGAATTTAGGGTCAAGTAGCCTATGAATTAAACTAATAAAAGACAGGAGAAAAGGCACATAGTTTTTATTAATGGGAGGCTAGGCTGTTGGTAGGGAAATGTCAGGGGATGAAAATACAAGATCAAAAATATTGAAATTGCTTCACCATGATGAGATATCACCTCACATCTAGTCTGGGGGGCTCAGTTGGTTAAGTGTCCAGCTCTTGGTTTCAGCTCAAGTCATGGTCTCGTGGCTCAGGAGTTTGAGTTCTGCATCAGGCTCTGCACTGACAATGTGGAGCCTGCTTGGGATTCTCTGTCTCCTTCTTTCTCTGCCCCTCCCCTGATCATGCTGTCTCTCTCAAAATAAATAAACTTGAAAAAAAAGGCAAGAAGTAATAAGTGTTGGTGAAGAAAATTGGCTAAAAGGGAACTCTGTGCACTGTTGGTGGGAATGTACATTGGTGCAGCCACTATGGAAAACAGTATAGAGAGAGGTTCCTCCAAAAGTTAAAAATAGAATTACCTTATGATCCAGCAATTCTATATCTGAGTATTTCACTGAAAGAAAATGAAAACGCTAACTTGAAAAGATATAGGCATACTCCTGTTCATTACATGTTCATTACAGCATTACTTACAATAGTGAAGATATGGAAACGACTACGTGCCCATCAATGGATTAATAAAGAGAATGTGGCATACACACACACACACACACACACACACCACACACTCCACACACTGGAATATTATTCAGCCATAAGACAATAATGAAATCTTGCCAATTGTGACAACGTGGATGAACCCTGAGGGCATGATGCTAAGTGAAGTAGGTCAGACAGACCAAGAGAAAGGCAATCTGATCTCACTTATATGTGGAATGTAAACCAAACCAAAGCAAAAACCCCAAGATCATAGATACAGAGAGATTAGTGGTGGCCAGAAGCAGGAGATGGGGAGGTGGGCAAAATGGGTGAAAGCAGTCAAAAGTATAAGCTTGCAGTTATAAAATAAGTCTTGGGGATGTAATGTACAGCGTGGTGACTAGAATTAGTAATCCCATATGCATATTTGAAAGTGACTAAGAGCGTAGATCTTAAAAGTTCTTATCACAAGGGGAGAAATTCTATATGTATGGTGACGATGTTAACTAAACTTCTGTAGGTGATCATTTTGTAATATATACAAATTTTGAATTGTCATATTGCACACCAGAAACTAATCTGCGTTTCCATTATACCTCAATATAATAGAAATAAATGATAAAGTTGTTAATGACTGGTATGGTATTATGTTTGTGAGCTTTCGGTGTTATTTCCTGTTGAGTAAGAGAAATTACTTTCAAAAGAATGAGTATCTAAAGGTAGAATTTAACTGAAGGTAGTTGGAGACTACCAGCCCTATTTGCTAACTTAAATTATATCAACAAGGCAACTATCTTTCCATTTTCCCCTTAAAATTGATTTTATTCTTGTCGCTCTCTTTCTCTCACTTCTTTCACAAGTATTCTCCTTTTCATCCTTCTTGTGATTCCTCTAGGGCCTCAATAATCAGTAAGCTTCGTCTCATAAATGAGCTCTGTTCTATTGAGAGAAACCATTTGGAGGTATTCTATATACTGCTTCCCAGATAAGTGAGAAATAAAGCCAAGATCAGTTAGTCACATCTACCATAGATAGAATGGTTGCTCATGTATAATAAATTTGCTCCTCCAAACTTATCCAAGTAATTGTGATACCATTAATATTATTTGACTAGACCCTATTGTCTATGGTCTTCAAGTGGCCAGAATTCAAAATTGAAACAGGAATTAGCAATTTAAAAATCTTCAGTTGAGTTTTTTCATTCAAAAAGTGAAACCTCAAAATAGTTCCTTTAAAACCCTTTTGATACCATCACAGTGAAAATATCCTTTTCTTGGAGGCGGCAAATGTGGGATGCTCTGGACTTAAATCTGAATTCCAGCTAATTATAAGTTTAATTAACTGGATGTAGTTAGAATTAGTTAGAAAAGGGCTGATTGTCTCATGTCTGGTGGCAAACTAAATGTATATTCATTAATTAACCTCAGACCATATTAGCAGCTGGAGCTGCTAAGGCTTAATTCATTTAGGTTAGCATTGGTGTTCCATATTTTAATGTACTATCACTAGATGCAGAAATGTCACATGCAAAAAAAATTTTTTTTTTTTTTTGCATGGAGGTTCATAGAAAAAAACTCAAATGGATGGTTAGGCTTGGGGGCTTATGTACCTTTTTAAAAAATGCTTATTTAACTTGTGGGGATGAGCACTGGGTGTTATATGGAAACCAACTTGACAATAAACTATTTTAAAAAAATAAAAAATGCTTATTTATTCTGAGAGGGAGAGAGAGAGGGAGAATAAGTGGGGGAAGGGAAGAGAGAGCAGGAGAGAGAGAGAGAGAGAGAGAGAGAGAGAGAATCCCAAGCAGGCTCTGGGCTGTCAGTGCAGAGCCGGATGCGGGGCTCTATCCCAGAAACTGGGCGACCACAACCTGAACTGAAGTCAAGAGTCAGATGCTTAACTGACCGAGACACCTAGGTACCTCACTTATGGGAAAGGAAAGTGGGTTTGGGCTTTGAGAGATGATAAATCAAGGGGAAGTGGCCAGGAAATAAATGGAGGGAGACTACTGAAGATAAGGATCATTGGTGCAATGAACCTTCAGCTCAAAATAGTCCTGATGCCAAGGTGGCATATTTTAGGGTGGCACATCCTAGTCCCCATTCGAAGTCTTTCTCTATAGCTCCATGACTGTTAGTGCTCATTGAACCCTTGTCTTCTGCTTGGGACCACAGACACCTTAAGATGAACTTGTCTTAAACCAAAGCCATTTTTCCTTTCACCTTTCCTAACTGAAGTCTCTCCTTTTATAGTGTGTATTTGTAAATGGCATTACTCTCTACCCCATATTAGCATCCACCCTATATTAGATTAGGATTGAGTTAGAGAAAACCTGAAATAAGAGTAGATTAAAATAGGTATTAGGCTCTGGTCCAAAAGAAATGCAAAGCTAGGGCAATCATGGGTGGTAGGGTAGCTTCTTAGCTACCACGCACCCAAGCGACTTCCTTCTGTCTCAACATCACAGAACAGTTTCTGCTTTTGGGGTCACCTCATGGTCCAATACAGTTGCCAGAGATCCTGCCATTGCATGGGAGTGTAAAAGCAGGAAGGAGGAAATGAGGGAGGTCAGTTAAAACTGTATGCGAGCCTGAAATCTATGAACATTAATGACATCCATTGTCACCCTGGATGGAACTGACGTTCCATTACCACAAAACAACGGGAGAATGGATAATATGTAGCCAATTAGCAACCTCTCCAATTACCAGTCTTCCACAGCCCTGACTGCCAATGCCAGAGACCTGGAGTTGTCTTTGTTCCTTTTTCTTATTCACATGCAATCTGTCTTTGGCTTCTGTAGACTCCTCTTTCTTCATTCTCACTTACTTTATTCATAATTTCCTCATTTGAAGCTGCTGATGGTATTGATATTAACAATAATATCTATCCAACTCCTACCACATATTACTATGCAAAGTGTTTGGGGTGCATTTTCTCCTTGTATCCTCACAACAACTCGATTTGGTGGGTACTATTATTATATCAGTATGCCAGATTACAAAGCAGAGGTTTAAGAGGTTCAGAAAGCCAGAGGGTCACAAACACATGGTTTGGTAATTGTCTGTTTCTTCATTTTCTCCAAGCTCCTTGAGGGAATGGCCCAGGGCTTAATGGTTTTTGCTTCTCTAGGACATCACAGAGTGCCTGGATCTTAGTAAATGTTTGTTGAATTACTGAATGCATGTCCAGAATAAAGTAGATTCTAAATAAATATTTCCATGATTAAATCATATTGACCTCAACATTTCTAAAATTTAAAAAAGTGTAGATGAGAATGGGCACAAAGTCTGGTCTTTATCAAGCAATATATACAACACGTAGGTCTCTGGTGCACTTCAGGGGGAAGAGATAGTTGAGGCTGGTATTAAAGGTGTATAGGTTTTAAGGACACCTGGGTGACTCAGTCGGTTAAGTGTCCGACTTTGGCACAGGTCATGATCTCACTATTGGTGGGTTTGAGCCTCGCATTGGGCTTTGTGCTGACAGCTCGGAGCCTGAGCCTACTTCAGATTCTGTCTCCCTCGCTCTCTGCCCCTCCCCCACTCACACTGTCTCTGTCAAAAATAAATAATCATTAAAAAATGTTTTTCAAAAGGTGTGTATGGGTTTTGCAATTGGATGGGATTATGGTTTTTAAAAGTATATTTTTAAAAATGTTTATTTACTTTTGAGAAAGAGAGAGAGGCAGAAGGAGAGAGAGAATCCCAAGCAGGTTCCTTGCCATCAGTGCAGAGCCTGATGTGGGCCTTGATCTTATGAACCATGAGATCTTGACCTGAGCAGAAATTAAGAGTCACTTGCTTAACCAACTAAGCCACCCAGGTGCCCCTGGATGGGATTTTGTTTTAATTACAGCTCTGACACTGAGGAGTTTTATAACCTCTGGCAATTGTTTATTTAGCCTTTTTGAATTTTGGAATCTTATCAGTAGATGTAGAGCTAGTAACAGCTACCTTTCTGATTGTAAGGATT
Organism: Hyaena hyaena; assembly: GCF_003009895.1. Taxonomy (NCBI): domain Eukaryota; kingdom Metazoa; phylum Chordata; class Mammalia; order Carnivora; family Hyaenidae; genus Hyaena; species Hyaena hyaena. The sequence goes on from NW_024081122.1 coordinate 510,996, forward strand.
AAATGAGATAAAATATAAAAGGGGGGTGCCTGGGTGGCTCCATCGTTTAAGCATCTGACTCTTGATTTAAGCCCACGTCATAATCTTGCGGTTCATGAGTTTGAGCCCTGCGTCGGGTTCTGCACTGAGAATGGGGAGCCTACTTGGGATTCTCTACCACTCTTTCTGCCCCTCCTTCATGATCTCTTTGTCTCTCTCTCTCAAAATAAGTAAGTATATTAAAAAAAACACCACCAAGTGGTGTACTGCTTACCACTTGGAAGGAAACCAACATGTAATCCTGTGTTTAAGTGTCCCTCCCTGTGCTCTCTGTATTTCTGCCTCTTTGCTAGATTCCTCTTTCCTTGTCCCTTTTTCATCCCAGACAGACATCATGTTGTTGGCCTAAAGGAGCCTGGGTCTAAAAATGGGAGGTTGAATCTCAGCCCTGCTACTGCCTGTGTTTGTTATTTTGTAAAATCATATAAGCTGTTTTCATTTTATTCTCGGAGTTATGTTTCTTTGTTGCACTCCCAGCCTGTACCAGAGTTGCATGGACGGAGTTTATTCAGTAACATTTATGGATTCGGGAAATAGCCACTGGGCTCCCATGGTTGCTGGTTAAAAAGCCAGTTGCTAGAAGAAGGCTTTCCATGATGGGGAGGGCAGGTGAATTGCGGGGTGAGCCTGCAGCTGCTGGCCTGGGACCCTCAGGGCCGGCTCCGAGCCATCTGCTTGGCCTGCGCTTGATTGGTTGGACATGCAAAGGAATAAAAACCAATCAAGAAAGATGACCTTTTGTGGAATTAAGCAATTTGCAAGCAGCTGCAGAGATACTGGGACCCCGGTAAGAGCAAGCAGATTTGCCTGGCTTCTACGTTGGACTCACATCAAACTCGTTAATGTCAATAAGAAAGAAATTGAGCTTGTCTTTGTTGTGAGCCTAATGAAGCCTTTGCTGGCTGAGTTAAATTTCTCCCTTCGACTTCTCTGTCTTTAACTTTTTCTGCTTCCTTTTATTGAATGATCTTGGCAGTGGCTCTTCCACTCGTTTCAAAAAGGAAGAAGAGCTAGGGAAGAGGAAGAGAAGTTTACAAACCAAGAGAAAGTTTAAAGTGAGGGTTTAGCCCTTCTCCACGGTGATGTATGTTTAGAGCCTCCTAAATCCGACTCTGAGAAAACTCTGCCCCAGACTGGGTGGCGAGGTGAAGGTGGTGTAGTGGGTTAGAATTTGCACCAGTGGGTGGCTGAGGCCCCGCCCTTCTCTGCTGGACCACTTCTCCATGGGGTGTGTCTGGTCTGGGAACACTGGTCAGTTGGGCCTCTGATAGACTCCTACGTGGTCAGTTAGGTTGTAGATAACTCAAACCCCAACTCAAACCAACCTAAGCAAAAGGGACCCTTTGTTTCCTTATCTAGCTGAAAACTGCCGGCATGAAGCTGCCTGTGGGTCATGTCCTAGGAAACAAGTTCCTCTCCATCTCTCACTTCTGCAGTTGGCTTCCTAGGCAGGCTTCATGTGGAAGTTTCTGGCAACTGCCGAATAATATCTACTTAAGTCTAAGTTCACCAACCAGTACCATATTACTCCCGTACCCTATCATAACCAATCATTCTTTATACTCCGTTTTCCTGCTCAAATTATGATGAGGTTTCTCTCTCCTGATTGGACACTGATTAGTAAATCACCTCCCCAAATAACAGTGCAAAAGCGTCCTCATACACATCCCTTTATGGGCCTGAAATTTTATTTGGGCATATATACCCCCAAACAGCCTTGCGAGAATATAGGGTAAGTGTTTGATTTACTGACATAGTTCTTTTTTTTTTAATTTTTTAAGTGTTTTATTTATTTCTGAGAGAGAGAGAGAGACAGCGTGAGCAGGGGAGGGTCAGAGCGAGAAGGAGATACAGAATCTGAAGCAGGATCCAGGCTCTGAGCTGTCAGCACAGAGCCCGATGCGGGGCTTGAACCCACGAACTGTGAGATCGTGACCTGAGCCGAAGTCGGATGCTTAGCTGACTGAGCCACCCAGGTGCCCCCGACATAGTTCTTGACTGCTCTTTTGAGTAGCTACACTGTCTATACCTTCACTGTATGGGTGTATGTGTATCCCACCTGACCAGCAAGATTTGAAAATTCAGCTTTCAAGTTTTTGCTTATCTGATGATGAAGTGGTACATTATTTTTCTAAATTGCATGTCTCTGCTTATTAACATCTCTTTCTGTTCTTGTTGGCCTTTTAGTTTCATCTTCTGTGAACTGCCTTTCCATATGCTTTGCTCGTTTCTCTCATCAGTGTTTATGACGTTTTCTTGTTGAAGTGGAGACATTCTTTGTATATTCTGGCAAACATTCCCTTGTCAGTTACTGACATTGCAAATATCTTCTGTCAATCCTTCCTCTGTCTGCAAACTTTGCCCGTAGTAGACTTTATTGAAAATAAATCCTCTTGTTGATGTAATAAAAAAAAGTTTTGGTTCAATGTTCTTACCCCAAAACATTCTGTCACATAGCTGCCTCAGATGTATAGTTTTACTTTCATAGTTTTGATTGTGGTGTTAGAAGTGATCCCTGTATTTTTTTTCTAATTATTGGGTAAAAAAATTAAAATTTTAAAGGAGAGAACAGCCTTTGTGAGTGACCAAAAAGTAGTTATGACAAAGTTTAAAGTAAAAATGAATTGCCAAGACTAATATACATAAAATGAGACATTGTATCACAAAATAATCTATTCCATATCATTATGGTAATTACAGAAATGCTGATTATGATAATTTGGGAGTGTTAGAATAAGACATTAAGCCCAGAGACCTCATGGTGATCATCTGACTGTGGCTTTGAATGACATTATTCTACTTTTGAGAAATTTCATCTTTCTATCCACTGCCCAGTTTTGTGAACAATTGTCTGGTTTGGTTGCCTTTAATCCATTTTTAAAAATTTTTATTTATTAAAAAAACTTTTTTTGGTATGTTTTATTTATTTCTGAGAGAGAGAGAGAGAGAGAGAGAGACAGTGTGAGCAGGGGAGGGTCAGAGAGAGAGGGAGATACGGAATCTGAAGCAGGCTCCAGGCTGTGAGCTGGTAGCACAGAGCCCGACACGGGGCTCGAACCCACGAACAGTGAGGTCATGACCTGAGCTGAAGTCGGACGCTTAACCGACTGAGCCAACCAGGCGCCCCTAATCCATTTTTTTTTTTTTTAATGCAGTAGTATACCGCTTTTACTTCTTTATTCTCAGGAACACAAATCTTCTCTACTCTCATGACACATGGTTTGAGTGGGATCTACCCTAGATCCAGGAGTAGATTATGTAGCCCAGGCTCCATGGTCATGGCCCCCAAATTCCCTAGTTTTGTGGCTGGTCAATGAGAACGTATGACCTATGTCTGGCCAATTGGCAAACTCTATTTCCATGTCACAGTGATTGGTTCAGTAGTCTTATATTGATCCAATCATAGTTAATCCCGGGATATATGCAGGAACCATATATATATATATTTTTTTTTTCTTTCTTTCTTTCTTTCTTTCTGATCTTAGCCTTGAGTAGATATTACCCTGCAGTTTCCATACACTACCACATGAAGCCTGCCAAGGAAGCCAACTCTAAATGCGAGAGATGGAGAGGAACTCGTTTTCTGGGACATGACCCTTCATCCTGGCAGGTTTCAGCTAGATGAGCAAAGGGTCCCTTTTGCTTAGGTATGTTTGAGCTGGGCTCTGTGTTATCTACAACATAACTGACCACTTAGGAGTCAGCTAGAAGCTAAACTCACCACATGAGACACATCCCATGGAGAAGTGGTTTAGCAGAGACAGGGGCGGGCACCCAGCCGTCTAACCCACAGCACTACCGTGCCCCACCTTCACCTCGTCACCCACCCATCTGGGCAGAGATTTTTCAGACTCAGATATTGGAAGGTCTACACATATCACCATGGAGAATGGTTAAACCTTTACTTTAAAAGTTTTTCTTGCTCTTTAAACCAAGTACTGTATAGTGTTTAGAAGCATAAGGCCATGTGTGTGTGTGTGTGTGTGTACATATATATGTATATATCTATATATACGTGGATAGAATTTAAAACCAGGTGCTGAGTGAAAAAAGGAACAGAGACCTAGAGTACAGTACTGTCTTTGCAAATACTCGTACACAAAACAAGAGTATATTTTTGGCTAGATTTCATTTAGATAGAGGATATATACCAAGTACAAATAAAACCTAGGATTGCAAGTAACTTGTTTTGCAAGATGAGCAAACATTTCTAATAAATTTTAACTTGATAAACGAGTGATGTCTTGCAATACAAGTAGTAAGTGATGCCGAATGTCACATGATCACAACTGAGCCAATAGTTCTTCCTCTTCATCGTCTTCTCTCTCTCTCTCTCTCTCTCTCTCTCTCTGAGAGATTGTGGGTGATCATCAATGCAATGTCATATTTCCTCAAAGTCCTTAAAAGGAGGCAAAAGCAAGCGTTATTAGGTTCTTTGTTAAAGTTGCACGAAAAGAGAAAGATTCCATTGAGCCAATAGATAGTGGTGATTCCGTTAGTGATGGTGAAAATCATCCGTCACCATAACGCTCCTCTCTCTTGCCTCCCTCACACCAATCATGAAGGTTTTCACAGGTAATTGCAGGTTAATTTAGTTTCTTTATATTTTGTATTCTATTACAGTATCATAATCATTTTTATGTGAGTATTTTTGGGCTGTGGAATGAATCCTCTGAGTTTCCATTATGGGGAAATTTCGTATGGGGAAACTAATTTTGATCTACAGTGCTTTGGATTACAAGCATGTTTCTGGAATGAATTATGCTCGCAAACCAAGGTTTTACTGAACTTTAGAATGTTTGCTATGTGGGGGATGTAGATAAAAGTAAATATAAACTAAAAAGGGAAGCCTTTGTATGTAATTATAGTAGTGTGCCATGGACTGAAGAGTGCGGTTAAATTAACTTTTGGCCCCTAGGTAAAAAATTTAAAAAATCTTTTTATCATTTATATCATGTAAATATATTTATTTTATATCTATCATTGTTTAGACAATATGTTCTCAGTGTTCAACAAGCACTTTTTGATTTACTAGTCTTTTGGGATGAATGATATCTTTAAAAAAATTCTTTTTAATATTTGTTTATTTGTGAGATAGAGTGTGAGCAGGGGAGGGTATGAGAGAGAGGGAGACACAGAATCCAAAACAGACTTCAGGCTCTGAGCTGTCAACACAGAGCCTGTCATGGGGCTTGAACTCTTGAACTGTGAGATCATGACCTGAGCCGAAGTCAGACCCTTAACCATTGAGCCACCCAGGCTCCCCTGCAATGCTTTTTAAGTAACAAGCAAGCAAGTAAACAGCCTTGGTGATCTGAGTTTACTGTAGCAAACATTTTAACAAATATTCCTATAACAAATATTTGTAGCATCAGAACTGTAAATCAACGGTCCTGGTGATTGTTAAACCTTCAATATTGCAAGGAGGTTCTTTGCCCTTCTTGGTAACCATTCGTAGAACTCAACTTTATACTGACAAGATACACTTGAAGTCCATTGTTAACTTACATTTTGTACATTGTATGTGAATGTTCTCTCTGGTTTTCCTCAGATCCAACAAGATGGAATGTCTAGTTGGATACTTTGTCTTCTCAGTGCTCCCATTCAGTCTTCCAATTCTCTTCAAGGGCTCTCATTATACTGCTAATTAGGTTTTGTAGCCTTTGGCTTCAGTGACATTTTCTACTCAAGACTGAATTTAAAAATATAGAGCACCCCTGAAGGAGAAATGTTATCAGAGGTCTGTGATTTCCCTGGCGGGCACGATGAGTGAAGCTTTACCATGGCTGGAGGTATGAATCTGGAATTTTATATTTTAGCCTGATGGGAACTGGGGAAATATGTTACCACACCAAGTGTTTTGAAGTCAAGGAGTCTGTTCCTTTTGCTTTGTGTTTCCCCACATGAAATGCAGATTATAATAAATGCCATATACATATTGAAATGGATTCTCCTGCTGTCACTGAACTCCGCAGCAAAACCAGAGGATGTGAATGGCGAGTAAATAATGTTACAGATTATTGCCTACATCCGCACCTTGGATTTTCCATTTTCCTTGTTCACACTGTTGTTGTCAGAGATATTTCTGTATGTAGAGTGGTGTTTTCTTAGGGGAGATTCCATGGTTAAAGCTCAGGGCATTCGATTTTATTTTAACCTCATAGCCAACCTTAAAGGAATCCTATATTCCAAGTTGGTGAGCAAATGGTTACTTACCAGGGGAAAATATTAAGCATTAATATGCCAATAACATCCACTTCTGGGTTTAGGAAAGCAAATTCTAAAATTATACCCTGTAATATGATTTTGATAAGAGATACCATTGACTTCTGTCATAGCTGTAAGAAAAAAAATCACCTGGCTGGGGCGCCTGGGTGGCTTAGTTGGTTAAGTGTCCAACTTTTGCTTAGGTCATGATCTCACGGTTCGTGGGTTCGAGCCCCGCGTCGGGCTCTGTCCTGACTGCCAGCTCAGAGCCTGGAGCCTATTTCAGAGTCTGTATCTCCCTCTCTCTCTGACCCTCCCCTGCTCATGCTGTCTCTCTCTCTCCTAGAAATAAATAAAAAATATTAAAAAAAAGAAAAAAATCACCTGGCAAGGTCCTGCTACACAGTTTTGTTTTTTTTTTTAAGTTTGGATTTCTTTTTTTTTTTATTTCTTTTCTTATGGGGGTTGCTTCAGCTAGATGGGATGATTCTTTGACAAGAGGCATGTTGACCTTTGGTGGAAATTGGGAGAAAAAGTTATAGACCATTAACCCAAGATGATGAAGGCACTCACTTGATGTTCCATGCCAAGAATGATTTACGGTTTCCTAAAGTCTACCCTCTCCGCTACCTGAGCCCCTTTGTAGATGTAAGGGGGCTCTGGTGTCATGGAAAGGACATGGGAACTCTGGACCGGGTACTACTTCTCTTCTCTTGTATGAATGGAATCTAGAGATGTTTAGGACGTTTGTGTTTATAGGTAGGTAGCATTTTCTTTCCATGTGTAGAGTGTGGGTATGTATATATATGAGTATACAGCATAAAGAGATCTGTGTGTGTGTAGATGTGTCTGAGATTCCCTAGACACAGGGAAAGCAGCTGGTCCTTATCTATATAGGGTGACTTAAAGCCCATCACTGAAAGTCTCACTCATCGGATTCACCTACGTTATCTCCCCCTACCCCCCACCCCCCACTCTGTCCCTCTAAATGGTGTCCCAAATCCTGCCAGGGATTCATGGCTTTTAGTTAATTTAATTAAGCGACAGAGGCCTCTATCAGCATGCAAACATTTGAGGGTAGTTAATATATTAAATAATTACCCAAAGTAACTGAACTCTCAGTTTAGGTGATTTGGCAGAAACAACCAGATCATTGAGGAGTAGAGACCAGAATAGGAAGTTTTGATGGGTAATGGTTGAGGGGAAATCTGGGAAGGTCTTGAGTTGGTGTGGGGTCCAAGGCTAGCGATGTGCCTCGCTGAATATCTCAAAGGAGAATTTGGACAATTAAGGCTCATCAAAAGGTTGTGGGCCTGGAAAGCAGGAAAAAAAGGAAAATACATCTCCAAAAGGTGAACAGAACCCTGAAGATAAACTTTGCTTATAAGTTTTCTGAAATCCGGCTCTACCTCTCTTTCTCTTAATTGCACTTAGGTCAAGTGTGAACATTTCAGGGGCCATAGAGAACCTGGATGGGTCTATATGTAGCTAAATATTTTTTATGTCTACATATTCTTTTCTTTAGTAAAATTGTTTAAAGTTTATTTTTGTGAGAGAGACAGAGCGAGCAGGGGAGGGGCAGAGAGAGAGAGAGATACGGAATCTGACATGGGCTCCAGGCTGTGGGCTGGCAGTCAGCATGACAGAGGGGCTGGCAGAGCCTGACACAGGGCTCGAACCCACGAACTGTGAGATCATGACCTGAGCTGCAGTTGGAAGCTTAACCAACTGAGCCACCCAGGCGCTCTGAGACAGGTGAGTCTAGAGAGGCAGAAGGGTGACCTACTTCAGGCACGTGCTGAACTACCAGAATAATAGAGCTAATTACCCACACCGAGGAGCACGGACTGGTCATGGTATCGATTTTTAAGTTTTTTCTCAGAGGAAAGCAATCTACCTTCTATACAGCAGGTGGCAGCATTGCCGGCCACAATCCCCCGCTCCGCTCCGGTTGGCTGAGTTCCTGTGCAGATCTGCCAAGGCAGAAATGCTTGTTTGCATTACTGGAGACTGTAGCGCTTGAGAATTTCATTAAGAAAAGAAAGACTAACTCTTATTGCTATTACAATCATTTTCCATTTTCCATATGTCTCTAGAGCAGACAAATAAGGTAGCCGTGTTATAAGCTGCTGCATGGGTAATTCAAAACCAGAGGTAAGAATTGGTTGAATTCTTGCCCACAGTGAAAATAGATCCATTGCTTTTAATTGCATTTGCAAATAATAATAGTGATGACATCTTGGCAACATCACAGTGTGAAAATATTCAGTGTGTTGGCTAAAGACCCACACTCTTAATTTCCAGCTAGAGAAATTGTTCGTGTATCTATTTTATTTTCTTGAATCTATCTAGTGAACAATGCCTTATTAAATGGTAATAATTGACAGATTTCTACCATGCTCTGAGTTTCTGCAGAACATGTACATTCTTAGATTGTGAGCTCCTCGAGAATAGCCATTGCATCTTAATTATGGTGGGTTCCCAACATTGACAGAATACCTAATAATGATAGTAAATATTTATTGAGTGCTTACTGTATGCCAGCCAGTGTTCCAAATACTTCATGTGTATTAACACAACTCTTTCTCATCAGGATGCTATAAGGAAGATGCTATTATCTCTGTTGTGTAGATGAGGAAACTGAGGCATAGAGAGATTAAGTAACCTTTGAAAAACTTTCAGGATATGCTAGTCTTTGTTACATTTTGGTTTCTTAATGGTGTTTTGGTGTGGTATTCCTCAGAATTCTAATTGTGTGAGGTCATTAAAAGTTGATGCAAGGCAGGACGCCTGGGTAGCTCAGTTGCTTAAGCATCCGACTTCGGCTCAGGTCGTGATCTCACAGTTCATGGGTTTGAGCCCCACTTTGGGCTCTGTGCTGACAGCTCAAAGCCTCCAGCCTGCTTTGGATTCTGTGTCTCCCTCTCTCTCTCTGCACCTTCCCCGCTCACACTCTGTCTCTGTCCCTCTCTCAAAAATAAATAAACATTAAATTTTTTTTAAAAAGTTGATGTAAGGCAGCATTTCACATATTTAAAAAAGGGTATTATATCATTTATGCAAGTATTGTCTGATCCCACTTATATGAGGTATCTAGAGCCATGAAATTCACAGGAATGGAAAGTAGACTAGTGGTTGCCAGGGGCTGAGGGAAGGAAGAAATGGGGAATTGTTTGATGGCTGCAGAATTTCAGTTTTACAAGATGAAAGACTTCTGGATGTTTCTTGCACATCAGTGTGAATATACTTAATATCACTAAAATTGCACACTCAAAAATGGTTGAGATGCTAAATTTTGTGTTACTCTTTTTACCACAGTTAAAAATTAAAAAAGAAACTTGTCCAAAGAAACAAACAAAATCACATTTTGTTATTATATAGTGAATTAAGTTTGTAGTTAATTACAATTTTATTTGAGGGTCTTAAAAATTGAAATTATATTTGTTGGACCAGGAAGCAAAGTAGCTTGCTTGCTTGTATTTTTTTTTATGTTTCTAACAACGAATTTAAAAAAAAAATCCATTTCCAATGCCAAAGGCCCTTGATTAAGAGAGTTAATGATAAGCAAACATTTTTTTATAGTTGCAGAAACCACATAAAATCTACCCATTGTAACCATTTTTAAGTGTGCATTCAGTGAAGTGTATACACACATTGTAGTGCAACACATTTCTACAACTATTTCCTTCTGTGACACTGAAACTCTGCACCCGTTAAACACTAATTCTGTCCTCTACCCTGCCCGAGCCTTAGGCAACTACTTTTCTAGTTCTATTTCTATGATTCTGTCTACTTATGTGCTTCATAAGAGTGGAATCAGACAGTGTTTGTACTATTGTGACTGGCTTATATTGTAACCTGCAACAGGCTTCCCTACTTTTTAAAAGCTGCATACTGTTCCATCATATGTATATACTACTTTTCCACCAACCACTCATCTATTCATTTGGGTTGCCTCCATCTCTCGTCTACTGTGAACAATGCTGAGATGTGCATGGGTGTGTAGATATCTCTTTGAGATCCTACTTTGAGTATTTTTGGATATATACCCTGAGGTGGGATTGCCGGATCATCTGATAATTTAATTTTATTTTTTGAGGAATCTCCGTGCTATTTTCCATATAGCCTGCACCAATTTACATTCCCACCAATAATGCCCAAGGTTTTCAGTTGTTCTGCATCCTTGTCAACACGTGTTATTTTCTGTTCATTTGTATTTCTCTTATGGTTAGTGATCTTGAACGTTTTTTCATATGTATGTTAACCATTCTTCTCTGGAGAGTTGTCTGTTCAAGTCCTTTGCCCATTTTTAATTGGGCTACTTTTTTGTTGTTGTTGTTTTGTTTTGTAGTTGAGTTGTGAAGTTCCTTATGTATTCTGGATATTAGCCCCATCAGATATATGATTGGCAAATATCTCCTTTCATTCCTAGGTTGCCTTCTTGCTCTGTCGATTGTTTCTTTTGCTGTGCAGATGTTTAAATTTCATGTAATCCCGTTTTTCTCTTTTAGCTTTTGTTGCCTGGGCTTTTGGTATCTTGTCCAAGAAACCATGGGCAAATTTAGTGTCTTGAAGTTTCTCCCGAATGCTTTCATTTTGTTTTATAGTTTTAGGGCTTGTGTTTATATCTGTAATCCATTTTGAATTAATTAAGGTAAGCGTCCAAACTTCATTCATTTGCATGCGCATATCTAGTTTTCCGAGGGCTATTTGTTGAAGAGATTGTTCTTTTTCCATCATCTAGACCTGGCACTCTTGTTGAAAACCATTTGGCCATATATGCAAGGGTTTATCTTTGGGTTCTCTGTGCTATTGCACTGGTATATATGTCTGTCTTTATACCCGTGCCATTTTCATCTTAATTACTGTAGCTTTGTAGTAGGCTTTGAAATCAGGAAATGTGAAGCCTCCAATTTAATTCTTTTTGAAGACAATTTTGGTATTCAGGGTTCCTTGAGATTTCTTGTGCATTTTAGGATTGTCCTATTTCTAAAAAAAAAAAAAAAAAAAAAAAAAAAAAAAAAAAAAAAAAAAA
>NW_024081122.1:522558-562286 GCF_003009895.1 Hyaena hyaena
AGAGGGAGTCACAGACTGAAACAGGCTCCAGGCTGGCAGTCAGCACAGAGCCCGACGCGGGGCTCGAACCCACGAACCGCGAGATCATGACCTAAGCGAAAGTCGGACGCTTAACCGACTAAGCCACCCAGGCGCCCCAAGTTTTATCATCTTTGTGAAGATAATAATCCTTTGTGTCTCCTCGAATTATTAAATAGATTGAATTTGTTAAAGACAAAAGAGAACTCAGGAGTATCAATGATGGTATGTAAATTTTTTTAAATGTTTATTTATTTATTTATTTTTTTGAGAGAGAGAGAGAAAGCAAGTGAGCACGAGTGAGTGTACCAGCGGGAGAGGGGCAGACAGAGAAGGAGAAAGAGAATCCCAGGCAGCTGGGATTCTGTGCTGTCAGTATAGAGCCCAGTACAGGGCTTGATCCCGGGAACTGTGAGGCAGTGACCTGAGCTGAAGTCAAGAGTTGGACCCTGAAAGGACTGAGCCACCCAGATGCCCCAGTGATGATAATTATAAAATTATAATCAATGCTCATAGTCTCTTACGTTTACATGGCAAATTATATAGAAAATCTATGCTTTATGTCTGAATAGACTATCCTAGCTTATAAAATCCTAGAAGACAAGGAGTACTTCTTGTTCCTTATTTGTATGTGTTACATAGAAACACAAACAATAAATTTATGGTGCTGACAACTGATGGTGAAAGTTGAGATGGTCCTGGACAATATTCCCAAACAGCAAAGAGCAGTTTTTCAATTGGGAATTAGATATACCTACAGTTTGACTCTCTTAAGCCAACCCAAGCTGGCATCAGGGATAACCCCTTATTATAGGTATGGACTTTTTACAGAGTAGAATTTCTTTCTCTTTTCCTTTCATTGTTGTTTTGTTGATCCCACCACCTAGAGATCTGGCACCTATCACTGTTAACATTCTAGGACACATTCTTTCCTGTTATTATTATTTTTTAAGTTTATTATTTTGAGAAGGGGTGGGTGGGTGGGGGTGGGGCAGAGAGAGAGGAAGAGCAAGAACCCCAGGCAGGCTCCACACAGGCAGCATGGAGCCTGTCGTGGGGCTCAAACCCACAAACCATGAGATCATGACCTGAACCGAAATCAAGAGTTGGACACTTAACTGATTGAACCACCCAGGAACCCCTCCTTCCTGTTAAAAAAAATTTTTTTAAATGTTTATTTATTTTTGAGAGACCGTGACAGAGCAAAGAGAGCGAGGAAGACACCGAAGCCAAAGCAGGCTCTAGGCTCTGAGCTGTCGGCACAGAGCCTGACACGGGGCTCAAACCCATGAATGGCGAGATCATGACCTGAGCTGAAGTCGGATGCCTAAGTGACTGAGCCACCCAGGCACCCCTCCTTCCTGTTTTTTTTAGTGCATATTGCTTATATAGCTGAACCCAAACTGTACCTATAATTTTATATCTTACCTTTTAGACTTAAAACCATATTACAGTCATTTTCTTGTCTTTAACTTTCCATAAAATCATGTAATGGCTGCATAATATTTTATCACTAGATTTGTACTAATTGATTTAACCAATTTCCTTTTTTTCTTTCATAGTTTATTGTCAAGTTGGTTTCCATATAACACCCAGTGCTCATCTCAACAGATGCCCTCCTCCATGCCCATCACCCCCCTTCTCTCCTCTCCCACCCCCATCAGCCCTCAGTTTGTTCTCAGTATTCAAGAGTCTCTCATGGTTTGCCTCCCTCCCTCTCCCCAACTATTTTTTCCCTTCTCCTCCCCCATGGTCTTCCGTTAAGTTTCTCCTAATCCACCCATATGTGCAAATATATGGTATCTGTCCTTCTCTGCCTGACTTATTTTGCTCAGCATAACACCCTCAAGTTCCATGCATGTTGCTAAAATTGGCCAGATTTCATTCTTTCTCATTGCCATGTGGTATTCCATTGTATAGATAAACCACATCTTCTTGATCCATTCATCAGTTGATGGAAACTGAGGCTGCATAATATTTTATCATTGGATTGGTACTAATTGATTTAACCAATTTCCTTTTTTAAAAAAAGTTTATTCATTTTGAGAGAGAGAGTGAGGAAGGGACAGAGAGAGAGGGAGAGAGAGAATCCCAGCAGACTGTGCTGTTAGTGCTGAGCCCAATATGGAGCTTGAACTGACGAACGGTGAGATCATGAACTGAGCTGAATCCAAGAGTTGGACACTTAACCAGCTGAGCCACCTAGGTGCTCCTAACCAATTTCTTAATGTGGGACTTTTAATATTATTCATTTTTTCATATTAATAGTAGGATTTTGTTACCACCCCTGTGAAATTACTGATCCAGATCCAACTTGGTTTCTTTGTTAGGAGCATGAGCCTGGCTCCCTGGCCCTGAGAGCTGTGGTTCCTATGGGAATTTCTAGTCAACATGGACACACCAAGGAGGCTGTAGAGGTCTCTCTGAGATTCCGTGGGGTCTTCAAGGACTCTCTGAAATACCTGCACCCGGGTTGGCCCCTCAAGTTTCTTTTGTAAAGATGGGAACAGCCTGATGTTGCAGCAACATCTTAACAAATGAGAATCCGCCTCTGAGTCAATAGTAATTATAGGAATTTATCACAATTGCCAATCAAGGTGTTCTGAAGAGACTCATCTTTCTTGTTAAATTAGCTTTCACTGCACGCAAACAGTGAGTTATCTTTAGGAAATCAATTGCAGAGAAATTACAGCTTTCATGGAGTGATATAACCTTGCCAACCGTCTTGTTATACATAATTCCTCTACCAAGAAATTCAGCTGGTCTCCTATGACTTATTTTGGGGGATCATATTTCAATGCCAGAAACATGGACAAGTCAGCTTCTAAAGGTCTGGCAAGAAGGTGGGGGCAAGGACCTTTGGAACATCCCTAGACTCTTGTAGCCAATTGAACCATCACCGCAGAAGAGATCAGTAGGCTGGGGCTTGCCCTCTTGAAAGACTTTGATCTGGTGGATTTAGGGGGAGCGTCAGTCTCTGGTGGTAGATGTTACTGGGTACTCTTTATGTACATATAGTAGAGGAAACTTTAGTTGGAGGATACTTTGGATTATTACTGAACTCTTTAAAGAAGCAGTCATCTAGAAGGTTTTTTTTTTAAAAGCCCTGGTAATATGGAGTGATCAGGGTTCATTTCCTGCAGCAAAGAAAGTCCTTTCATGTCTGCTGCAGGTTTCTACATCAGATGTAGGGCTCATTGATGCCGTAACAAGATGGTAATTAATATGCAATTAGCCCAGAATTACTAGGGAATTACCATGTGGTTTTAAAATGAACTTGACTAGGCAGTTTTTATATTTATTGGCTCTACCCAGTGCATGTTTTCCTCCTGGAGCATTTGTGAATATTTTGCATGATATCAATAGTCCTGAACATCAGACAAAATCTAGACTCTCACATTAGCATAACCCACCTGGGAATGGCATGTGTATAAAATAGATAGGTCTTGGGAGGTTATTAGTTGAAGGCAGAAGGACCTTTTTAAACAAATAAAAGTATATATTTTTAAAAATTTATTTTTGAGCGAGATCTCATGTGTGCATGAGCAGTGGAGGGGTAGAGGGAGAGAGAGAGAATCCCAAGCAGGTTCCATGCTGAGTGTCGACCCTGGGATCATGACCAGGACCGAAATCAAGAGTTGGGCACTCAACTGAGCCACCCAGGCACCCCTAGAAGGACCTCTTTTAAGTTATGTGTAAGTACTATGTTAAATACTTCTTCCATAGGCTGTCTCATTTAATGCTTGCCTCCATGCGGTGGGGTCAGGCTGTGATCGTTTCCATTTTACAGATCAGTAAACTGAAGTATTTACCCAATGTAACAAAGCTCAAAAATGGCAGAGGAGGGATTTGAACCCAGCCAGTGAACTCTTACACCCATCTTCAATGGCTCTATCCTGGCACACCTTCATTATCAGTCTGTTGGATATTGCCTGTCTTGAGGATATCTGGGATAATTTCTCTCTCCGTGAGCGTGGTCTCTCTTTGGTAGATGGATAAATGCAGGTTCCGGGGAGGGGCAGATTGCAAGGACCATACTCCTATTTTCACAGCAAACATTTGTGTAATTTTGGGTCAGTCACTTAATATTTCTAGCCTCAGTGGCCTCATTTTCTCTCAAAAGAAAAAATTGCATCAGTGAAGACTAAGAATTCGAAATTGGGAAATCAGACAGAGAGCCTGGTTTGAACCCATCATGACATTCTCAAAGGGTCACCAGGGATGGAGGAAGGGGCTAGGTAAGGAAGATGAAGCTTCAAGAGAGGTGGTGGAGGAAGAAGGATCAGAAAGGGTTAGTCAGGGACAAGGAAGTAGGGGCTGCCATTTGTTAGGCATCAGTCACTGTGGAAACCGTAAGAGCAACAACTGAATGTCTTGTAAAGGGGAGATACATTGAGGGGCGCCTGTGTGGCTCCATATTAAGCGTTCGACTCTTGATCTCAGCTCAGGTCACGATCTCACAGTTCATGAGTTCTAGCCCCCAGTCGGCCCCAGAGCCTGCTTGGGATTCTTGGTCTCTCTCTCTCTCTCTGCCCCTTCCCCATTTACTAATTCTTTCTGAGAAATGAGTAGACATTAAAAAAAATCTGTTGACTGTGGGACCTTAAAGGAAAATCTGGCTACATGAAGCCTAGGGTAGTTTGTCGGCTTCTAAACACCTTTTGCAAGAGAATAAAAATGAAATGGTAGGCTTTTCTACCTGGACAGGTGGCATACAGTTTTCTGGCTGATTTCTGTGCTTTCCACAGATGGGACACACAGTCACCTGCAGGATGGCTTTCTCTGTTTGCTCAGGTAGGGCCACTGTGGGCACATTTGGTGCTTTGTGTGAATTAGGAAAAAAAAAATCTCGCCCCTCCAAACTGCTCCTGGGCAGTGTGGCTTGGGAGCAGGCAGTGTTTGTGAGAAAGGCGAGCCTTCTTCTGTCCAGCTGTCCCTGGGCCAGGGACACGACTGGGCACATGCGCCACATGCTGAAGGTCAGCTCCCCCCTCCTGCCTAGCCGAGCACCCCTGTGGCTCAGCGACCTGTACAGTTTTGGGAACCGAGGCCACAATACTGGAAGAATGTAACCCTTCAGCTAAATACGGGACCAGTCCGTGTGGCTACAGGGTTAACTTTCCTCTCTCAGGGAGCGTGGCCTTCTACCTGCAGAGTGAAATTGAGATGTCTCTCCGATTCCGTGTCTCCTGTTTATAGGCTACGGCTCCTGATGTATGTCAAGGGTGCTAATACTTGTTGGTTCTGCAGGTTGATAGACTGGAGAGATAGTGCAAGGGCATAAAATCAACCTGCCATTCCCAGTTTCTCTGCTTGATCTAGTTATGAGCTTAGCAGCTGAAATAGTTTATGGCCCGCTCCTGACTTAGGCTGTGGAGGGAGCCCTATCCTGAGAAATAAGGTCCTTGCTTGAATCCAGCCTGCATCCGAGCACATCAGAAGCGGGGCTGCAAGCGTCCAGAGTCGGTACCTTCCCTTTCAGAATGGGAAGGGTGAGAGCCTCAGAAGCTGTGGTCTTTGAATCAGAGCCCAAGGCCAAACACATTTTGATAGCTCTTCCGGTGCCCTCGGTGTCCCCTGGAGTCCGGAGTCACAAATCTATAGAAGGAGGCAGCTCTTTACCCTGAAGGGGCCTTGGAGCATCTACCGGTTATTCTCTGCAAGCTTCTGTCATTGCTAGAAGCAAATGCTGCCCTCTAGGCCCCCGGGGCTTAAAGGGACAGGGCTTCGGAGCTTCTTGGAAACTGGTGGGGGCAAGAATGGGGGTGCGTACTCTGCAAAGAAACCAGGTGATAAACATTTAAAAAGGGAATATAATGCTTTTTCTCTTGTTGTTATCTCGCAAACAATAAAACAACATGAAATAAAATGAATAGGCAGATGTGACTCATAGCCCCACCCCCACCCCACCCTTGCTCCGCAACTACCTTCCGTTGGCATACTGACTTCCAGTTCTTGTTCTCGTATCTGTATATTCACACTGTTATAAATCAGAGTTGCAGTTTATAACATATTAGGTGAAGGAAGCAGAATTCTAAAAGCTTTCTCATGTTTCTTCTTTCTGTCTTCCTGTTTCTCAATTTTAATGGCTGAGTAATATTCATATATTAAAATGCCATGCTTTCAAAGCCTTGCCCTTTAACCTTTGGTTCTTTTCCATCTTTACATCTTTCTTAACTTGGTCCTGCATTGGACGTCATGTTTAGACTTTAGGAAACAGCCCAGGCAGGCCACTACTGATACAATGTAAACGTAAAGGTCCTGCCTGCCATGATTATACTTCCTATCCCTTGTTATCAGTGGATTTATAGCACAGAATCGTTCTGGGGCTTATAAGACCATTTCAGACATACTGTCTCATGAGATCCTCACCAAAGGTGGATAGTAGATCTTTTCTTACTTTTATTGTTGAGGAAAGAAAACCACATAAAAGTTAATGGCATCTCCAACACTGAAAGTCACACTTCTGACTCATATGGTGAACTCCTATTCACCCTTCGGTGCCCAGTTCACACATCACGACTTCTCGGCAACTTTTGTTATCAGTGCTCTCCTAAATGTCATTCTTGTAGACTGAAAATTTTCCTCCACTGCTTCATTGTGGTAAAGTGCCTATGATGTAAAATCGACCACCTTAACCATTTTTAAGTAAGTTCAGCAGCATTAAGTGCATTCACACTGTTGTGCAACTATTCCTCTTCAGAACTTTTTCATCATTACCTACAGAACTTCTGCGTCTAGTAAATACTGAACTTCCCTTTCCCCTGCTCCCTGAAGCCCCTGGTAACCCCCATTATTCTTTCCATCTTTATGAATTTGCCCATCCTGAGTACCTCATGTGTGTGAAATCATATAATTTTGGTCCTTTTGTGTCTGGCTTGTTTTGCTTAGCATTACATCATGGTTCATCTATGTTGTAGCATATATCAGAATTTCGTTCCTTTATAAGGCTGAATAGTATTCCTGTGTGTGTGTGTGTGTGTATCATACTTGTGTTTATCCATTCATCTGTCGATGGAGACTTAGTTCCTTTCTATCTCTTGTCTCTTATGCATAATATTGCTATGGGTACTGGTGTACAATATTTGTTTCAGTCCCTACTTTCAATGTGATGAATCTATGTTAAACTATTTGAAGGGCCACTGAATGGCTTTCCACCGTGGCTGTGCCTCTTACATTCCTACCGGCAATGCATGAGAATTCTGCCTTCTCACCAATAGTTGTTTTGGTAAGAGCCATCCTAATGGGTGTGGGGAGGTACCTTCCTTGCCTTTTAAACAGCTACTGAACATAGCTCTCTGCCCACTCTATCCCCTGTACCGTCTCGTGTGGTTTATGTGCCTGAGTCTTTTGAGGGACTGTGAGGTGTTTGAAGTTAGGAACCATATACCCCCGCCAGTCCATAGGACAGTGCCTGGTGGGGTACAGGCGCTTGGGGAATGCTTGTTGAGTTGAATTCTGCCAGCTCACTATCTCCTTATTTTGATTTACTCACTGACTGCCATTTCATTTTCAAAAGTGCCCTTTCGTTGTTTTGGCGTATGAGGGAGAGATGAAGATAAAAACAGTATTTGTCCCCATCTCATCACAGCTGCCAAAACCTCACAACTTAACAGCACCTTCCCTGGTTCCTGTTTAGCGAAATGCTTGAGAGTACCTCTTATATCGTAGACAATGGATTGATGCTGAGGATTCAAAATTGACCAACACGCAGTGCCTGCATTCGTGGAGTTCCTGGCTTATGGGGGGAAATATACATAAACAGCAATAAGACCCTGGGGAAAGGGCATTGTGTTCTGTCCTCTGACGACCAAGGAAGCTGGAGGTGACGGTGGGGTGGGCTAACAAAGGAGGTGATATTTGATTTGTCTCTTGAAGTGTGAGTAGGGAAAGAAGGGAAAGGGGAAGTGATCCCAGAAAGAAGTATCAGCCTGTGCAAAGTCAGTGAGGGAGGCGAGAGTGAACATCTTGGAGCAATGAAAGATGGGGCAAGATGGAAGCCAAAGGGAACTCCCTGAAGAATATTAAACAGGAAAGTGAAGGATAGGTCGGTGGGTGCTGAGGTCGGAGACAAAGCGACCCACTAGGAAGCTCTTGTCATACATAATCATGGAGAGAGAAGATGGGGGCCGGAGCCCAGTTGTTGGCAGTGGGGATGAGAGGCAGGGGGAGGTGCTACAGGTGTTTGTAGGTTGGAATGACAAGATGTAGACGGTGGCCAGTTGGATGCAGAGGATGAGAAGGAAGAAAGGTAAATAGATGACTCCAAAATTTCTACATAGGATGATTTGTCCATCTTTTCAGTGTTTTAGGAGTATTTTATACTGAATAGTATGTGATGAATCTTTTGCTAGCCTTTGGGGTGTGGCTCAAGTTACCAAAAGTACTTGTATCATTCATTCATTCATTCATTCATTTATAGTTCCTGACGATAATGCTTGTTGTATGTTTTGACCCATCTTCAGTGTCATATCCTATCTCAATAACAATTTTTATGACCTATTTATTATGTACCAGGTGCCTTACACATATTCATCCTGCTCAAATTCCCACATGGTAGATACTATTATTCCCATGTAGTAAATATGTTTGTTATGTCACAGACAGGGGTGTCAAAGATGTCATATTATTTTCTCTAAACCAAATCAATGTGATTGCATGTACCACTGTCCCATTGGAGTGGTGGGAAATTCAGTCTGTCATTATTGGGGTGCTTTTACCAGCCCCTTTCTTGGGTCAATCCAAGGTCTTAAGGGTCTTAGCCTCAACTGAAACTTTGGACAGAGCCCTATGGTTTCTTGTCCATGCTCACCATAACTCATTTGCTCACCGCTCAAGGCCACATGGGATTTTATTTTTTTTCTGTTCACTTATTTTGAGAGAGAATGAGAGTGATGTCAGCGCAGAGCCCACCTTGGGGCTCAATCGCATGAACCATGAGATCATGACCCGAGCTGAAATCAAGGGTTGGATGCTTAACTGACTGAGCCACCCTGGTGCCCCATGGGATTTTAAAGCCATCTTTTGTCAGCAGTGGGTTCAGAGGTGCTTAGGACCCTGCCTTTGTGCCAGACCATCCACCCACCCCCTTTCACCTTCTGCATTCTCTTAACAATCCCACCAGGTTAGGTTAGGAAAAACAAAAGCCTAAGAGTAAAGCTGTCTTCAGTCATCATAAATTCCACCCCCCATCAGAGATGAGGGTGGCCTCACCCCTCACCCCTTAGAATGGGAAGGTAAAAATGCAACAATAACCAAAGAAAATAAAAAAGTAGCAATTCAAGACCCCTTTTAGAGTTGAAAATTAGTTACTTAGGTAGTTTGCCAAAGTCACTATACTCGGCAGAATAGTGACTCTCTAAAGATGTGCATGCTCTAATCTTTGGAAGTTGTGAATAGATCGCTTTATACGGCACAAGGGAATTTGCCGTATAAAGCGATCTATTCAAAATCAAATGTGTTCAAAAGGAGGAGGATTCTGGATTCTTTGAGCGGGCCCAGTCTCACCACATGAATCCTTAATGTCGAAGACGGAAACAGAAGGTGGGTCATGTCGGAGGCCGGCTCCGACAGGTCCAGGGGTCTCTGAAGGATGGACAGTGTCGGCGAGAGAGAGAGTGAGAGAGCCCCGAGATTCTTTCTGATCCCCAGGCAGGCATCTCTGCCCTGTCGGTTTTGGTGTCTTTATTTAAAGGTTCAAGAACAACATGAGATCAGAAAAAGGAATTTTAACAATGGGAAGCCTTCTGTGAATTACCTCAATCATAGTGAAGTTGAATTGTACAACTAAGGAAATAACAGGATGTTCTTAATGAAAAAATAGGATGACATATATATGTTAAGTCGTAAATAGTTAGGCTAGGAATTATTCTGTTTGGCTCTCAAGAGGATGAATGTTTTTGAACTGGTTAGTTTGTGGAAACCTATTTGATGCTGAATGTGTGAACACCACGGGGGCCCTAAATGTGTTAGCCTTTTGCTTTTGGGTTATGTATTAGCTACTCTTTTCTATCCTCATCCCAGCCACCTGTAAGGGAGGGTGTTTGCAGAAGGTATGCCTTGGGGAAGGGACTGCCATACATCACCAGTTAGAAGAAGCTATAAGTGTTAAGTTCTACCCCTGCTTGTTCCTAAACTCTAAATTAGGCTCTTTGTCTTGGGGCCAGGCTCAATTGTCTTTGATACGCAAGGCCCATAGGAAGAGCTTTTGACAGTCACCCATAGAGCTCTCATCTAAAATCTCTTTTGTAAAGGCAGGAATATGCCTTCCTTATGTGGTATCTGTGTTCGGAATATGGGTCTGATCTGGAATATTATGAGGCCTGGTCAATACCAGCAAGCTCATTTCCAACATGAGCCAGTGATAGCAGAAGGAGATACCAGTTTTCGTTTCTCACAGCAGGAGCTGTGCAAACACTGCCATTTCCTTGCTGTGACTGCCATCAGAGAGGCCCGTGCGGCTCCCAGCAGTGTCAGGTATGAACGAGGACTTGACTCCATCTTGACAGCTTTGAAGATGGGGAAAGGAACCAGGAGTTAGGAAATGTAGTGGCTTCTGGAAACTGTTAACAGCCCTTAGCCACGGTCAACAAGAAAACAGGGATCTGCATCCTACAAGCACAGGAACTGAAATCTGCCTACACCTGGAATGAGCAAGGAGATGGATCCTCCCCTACAGCTTCCGGGGAGGAGCACAGCCTTGCCAACGCCTTCATTTTACCCCCGTGCGTCTGTAGGTATGACCTACAGAACCGTAAGATAATAAACTTGTGTTTGTTTACGCTGCTAAGTTTGTGATAATTTGTCATGACAGCAATAGAAAGCTAATATAGTCACAAAGCTAGTTAAAGCTGAGATTGCACCTGAGGTCATGTTAGAAAGCCCACATTCTCTCCATTATGTTTCATCATCTTAAAATGTTCCCCCGTCCACAGCTATTCTACGCAAAGTTAAATTAGAAAATAGAAGATGTGGAAGTTATTTTTTTTATTTTGGTGATAACCTTATTGTGTAAAAACAATAGATCTTATTCAAAGAGACTCAAATAATCCGTACAAGTACACAGAAGAAAGTAAAAGCTCCCATAAATTCCATAACCTAAAAATCAGCACTAACATCATTTCCACAAACATCCTTCCAGAAAATCTGCTTTGCATGTATATATGATAATATTTATATCTTTTTATATGTTTCTGTAATTGCTTTTTTCACTGGACAATTTTTCATAGACATCTTTGTGTCAGTAAATATAGATCAACACTATCATTTTACGTTGACTGAGTAATATTCTTTTGTATGGATGTTTCATAATTAAGCAATTCTTATAAACGGACACTTACGTTGTTTACAATATTGTAGCTCTTCAGAATGATGCAGTGATTAATGCCTTTTTATCTTATCTGATTCATTTAAATATCCCATAAAGGTAATTCCTAGGACTAGAGATTTTCAAAGAGTATACATAAATTAAATTTTTATATTTTTTAAGAAAACCTCCCTCCAGGATGTTTTTTTAAAAATTTTTATGGCTTATTTATTTTAGAGAGAAAGAGAGACAGAGTGCTAGCAGGGGAGGGGCAGAGACAGAGGGAGACACAGAATCCGAAGCAGGCTCCAGGCTCTGAGCTGTCAGCACAGAGCCCAATGCGGGGCTCAAATTCATGAACCAGGAGATGATGACCTGAGCCAAAGTCTGGTGCTGAACCAACTGAGCCACCCAGGTGCCCCCAGAATGGTTTTATAACTTAAATTCTTGATTATACCGCATAAGCAACTCAGTGTTTCCATAAGCTTGTTAACACTAGGCTTTGTTAATCTTCTCAATCTTTGTCTACCTGATAAGCCAAAAAATTAAATAGTGTCATTCTTTTGGTTTTGACTTTTTGGTTACTATCACAATTGAATATATGTTTTTAAAGTTTATTGGTCACTTGCATTTCTCCTTCTGTGGGCTGCCTGTGAGAAATTGGCATGGCCTGGTGTAAACGTGTAGACTTTCAACAGACAGACTTGGGTCTGACTCAGTCTTTCACCATCGGCTAATGTGATCTCCAGCAGGTTACTGAAATACTCCGAGCCTCAGTTTTTCCACCTGTCAAATGGGCATAACATTATTTGCCTCTTGAAGTTTCTGAGAGAGTTAAAGGAGACAATTTAAATAAAGTTTTTAGTGTGTGACTGGCATGTCGTAATGTGTCCTATAACTATCAGGAAATGTCAGTGAGATCTCTTGCTTATTCTTTTTGAGTTGCAGGAACTTATAAGCTTTCTAATTATTAAGGCTATTTATCCTTTTGCATGTATGATGGAAAATGGTTTATGTGAGTATATTTTAAACTGAGAAGTGGGAGAAGAACACATACCTGTACAGTGATGTACCTGGGTGGGGGTGAGGCATACCCGCATCACGTCAGCCTTTTCCAAACACCTTGTTATTGTTGCTCAACACGGCCTCACAGACCCTTTCATTAGCATATTAGCTGCTTTAAATTCTTGGTTTTTAGGGGGAGAGGGGGCCTGCTCTTGATGTCCCTTTCTTCCTGTTACGAGGTCACATGTGGGCTTTCTGGTTGACATTTCTGTCTCTAACTGGTGTGCATCTGCCTTTGGGACCCCTTTGCTATCTGGGATTCTACTGAGCTTACAGGGACTGGCCCGGGTGGGGGGAGCCTGTGCCCGTCCCCCCCTCCCCCAACTTTTCCTGAGTCCTCAGTTTTCTTCCTCATCACTGATTGACTCTGGGGCCCAGTCACAGCCGCTGACAAAGGAGTGATTCGTTGATTCATGTTAACAACTATTAATAGCGCTCATTATTTCCCGGGAAACCGACAGGATGATGCTCCTCCTTGTCTTCTGATTTCAGGACACAATTGATTCCTCCTCACCACATTAAGTGGCAGCCGTTTAAATCATATTGATGTCTGTGGTTCAAAGCGGTGCCTCTGGTGTCTTGCGTGTTAACAAATTAAATACAGAAGCTGGAATCCGGAACATGCCATTTGCCTCTCGTCAGGCACGGGGTGGGGCTTACTGCATGGAGTGAGTTTTTTATTTTGAGGCATAAATGTGTGCATTCGGTCTGTTTGTGTGGAGTTTCCGTAGCTTTGTGTCTTTGTGTCTGACCTCTGTCTGGCTATGCATTCTTTTTTATTTATTTTTTAACATTTAGTTATTTTTAAGAGACAGAGGCAGAGTATGATCAGGGGAGGGGTAGAGAGAGAGGGAGATACAGAATCTGAAGCAGGCTCCAGGCTTTGAGCTGTTTGTTAGCACAGAGCCTGATGTGGGGCTCGAACTCACGAACTGTCAGACTATGACCTGAGCTGAAGTCAGATGCTCAACCGACTAAGCCACCCAGGCACCTCCTGCATTTTTTTTTTTTTATATCAGTTACTAAAATTCTAAATTTCCCTCTTTTTATTGTTAATTTTTTAAAATTGTCTTTTTTTTTTTTAAGTTTGTTTGTTTTGGGAGAGAGTGCAAGCAGGGGAGGGGCAGGGAGAGAGGGAGAATCCCAAGTGGGCTTCAGCACAGAACCTGGCACAAGGCTCGAACTCAGGAACTGTGAGATTATGACCTGAGCCAAAATCAAGAGTTGATCACTCATCCAACTGAGTCACCCAGGCGCCTCATATCATTCATTTTTATTACATACCCCCAGTGGCTCCATGGAATGAATCAAGAGGATTTTACAAGGACTGGGAGTCTGGTCTCTTCCAGAAGAATGTTGAACTTGTTTGGAGTGTGGGTGTGTCAGATAGGTGGAATGGACTGTCCGGTGAGTGAGAATGGGAAATTAAGAGGTTGGAAGGAGAAAACTGAAGAGTGAAGAAGACATGGAAAAGGTGGGGGCTAAAATGAAAGTCACCTAGTAGATAGCAGAGCAGCCTGAAAAAGTGGCACATTGGACTGTTGCAGTTTGCCTGTTTCTTTTCTTATTCAATCAAAACCCAATAAAATCATTGTCCTTTTATTGTGGCCAGCATGCTTGCAAAAAGGGGCATTGGTGATCCTTTTTTTTTTTTTCTCTTCTGACATGGGATTTCCTGACATTTCCTTTTGGGTCTAACCCCTGTGACCTGGGCAGGAAGGTGGTATGGCCACCAGTGATCCAGAACCCGGGTGAGCGCGTCTTTCTGTGTGTCTGCTGGGGGACACGCCCTTCCCAGGCAGCATATTTCTG
The DNA here is from genome assembly GCF_003009895.1 of Hyaena hyaena. Classification (NCBI taxonomy): domain Eukaryota; kingdom Metazoa; phylum Chordata; class Mammalia; order Carnivora; family Hyaenidae; genus Hyaena; species Hyaena hyaena. The sequence continues at coordinate 536,759 of NW_024081122.1, forward strand.
CAGGGATGCGTTTCTGAGTGTTTGTGGCTTGTCTGGGAGTAAATGATTTGCCAAGCGCAGCATGAAGCCGCAGAGGGAGGGAGAACTTTGCTAGGGACTGATGCATAATGGCTTCACCGAGTGGACTGGACTCCAATGAAACTGCGAGGAGAGGGAGCTTCGGGGGTGATCGCTTCCCTTTGCATCCCTGAAGTGAGTCGGCAGCCCAAGCTGCTGTGAGTGGCACCCCTGATTGATTGATTTAACGTTACAGCCTCCAAAAAATGTGGAGCAGCTGTAATTGTTGCTGGAGGTGGCTGTCAGCTTCATGCTGAGTGAGTGACTGGTACCTGTGAGACCCCTGGCGGGGTCCCTGCCGGCTCAGCAAGAGGGCTCCCTTCTTGCTTCACCTGCACTTGCATTGCTGAGCAGACCCCTCAGGCACCAGAGAGTTTAAGATTTCCGCAAGCTGATGTGCAGGCAACACCCACATGCGCACACACACACACACACACACGTGCATGCATGCTTGCACACTGGCATCATACCTGTTGGGAAGGGCTGGGAGATTGAGGCTTGTTTGCTCTGTATTTATTTGCTCTGAGTCACAGAACAGAGGGAAGGATGTTCCACAGGAAAGGAAGAACACATGGGCAGGCATGAGAGTGTTTACCCCCTTATTTCCTCCTTTTGGGATGAGTGGGACTGGAAGAGTCAAGGAAGGTGCTTTGAGTCGTGGCTGTGACCCTACTGTTGTCTAAGGAGGTTATCTACACAGTAATGTGAGTCCAAGACCACTGACCCTTAAATTCTCTTAATCTGATGGCTGATATTTCACAACTTTCTCCCTTGGCATATAAGGGCGTTTACTTAAAAAAAAAAAAAAGTTTTTGTTTATTTTTGAGAGAGAGAGAGAGCACGAGCAGGGGAGGGGCAGAGAGAGAGAGGGGGGCAGAGGATCTGAAGCAGGCTCTGTGCTGACAGTAGTGAGCCCCCATGTGGGGCTGGAACTCACCAACCATGAGATCATGACCTGAGCTGAAGCAGGATGCTCAGCCGACTGAGCCACACAGGTGCCTCCAGTTTCTTTTTTAAAAAAATCATGTGCCTTCGACTGCAAATTGGTTTATCTGATAGATCTTCTCCTGTGAACATGTTTTGAGGGGGTAAGTAAGTAGGGGAGGTGGATACAAGACTCTTTAGGAGAGAACTAGCTCTGATTCCTAGAGGGATTGACAAAATAATTCATAATCCCCTGGAAAGTGACTCCCGGGGACTCGGCTTTCCTCGTGGTGTGGTGGCCGAGGTGGTTGGGGCGGACATGGGATGGGAGAATGCTCATGTGGAGGGTGACCAAATACACTAAGGTTTCCTTCAGTCTGTTTCTTTAGATTTGTTTATTCCATTGCATTGAAGAAACGGAGGGCTTATGAACAATCCCTGCTGACCGTGGCCATGTGGCCCGAAGGCCAACGGCGTTGATGAATGCTGTATTCCCTCTCATGCCCAGGCTGCGCTCCAGGAACATGTGGGCTGCGAGTACTCCTCCTCTTGCCACTTTCCCCCAACTCCTGATCTCCCCTCAAATCTACCCCAGGGCTGGCTTCCCTGCTTCAACTGATAGAAGTTCTAGTCTTCCAGTAGCTCAGGGCCCGGACCTTGCATATCCACTTCTTCAGGCGAACCTCGGGGTTCTGCGCTCAGCATGTAGTCAGGATCGGAGACTCAACGAGCCTCCACTGCTGTGACCTTGGTTCAACTACGATCAATGCTTGCCTGGCGGGTTCAACTGCAAGGGCCTTCCGGAAGCTCACTTGCTTTGTGCCCATAGACTTGAGTCTGTTCTTAGCACAACAGCCAAGGTGATCCATCTACAACATAATCCCGATCACGCAACTCCTTTGACTCATCACCTGGCAATAGTTCCCTATTTCTTTTTTTTTTTCTTTTTTTTTTTTTCTAGGAGAGAGAGAGAGAGACAACGTGAACAGGGGAGGGTCAGAGAGAGAGGGAGTCACAGACTGAAACAGCCTCCAGGCTCTGAGCTGGCAGCACAGAGCCCGACGCGGGGCTCGAACCCACCAACCGTGAGATCATGACCTAAGTGAAAGTCGGACGCTTAACTGACTAAGCCACCCAGGCGCCCCAGTAGTTCCCTATTTCAAGAGGAAAACCAACGTCCTTACAGTCGCCCCAAGGCCCTGTATCATTTGACCCCTTAAATTCTCTCACCTCTTTTACTCTGTTCTTCTTTTTGCTCACTCCACTCCAGCAATCCTGGTCTCGTTATTCCTGGAATAGCCCTGAATGCCGCTACCCTGGGGCTTTGCTTGAGATGTACCCTTTGCCTGGAAAACTCCTCTCTGTTGAGACCTGCTGGGCTAACTTTCTCAACTCCTCAACTCTTCCCTCGAAACTCGTCTTCTCCACGAGCATTTTCCTGGCTATCTTCTTTAAAAGGGGACTTCCTGCTCTTTACTTCCCCTCCCGTGTTTTATATTTTCTTCTCGCTACAGAATATATTACCTTTTAATATACTATATAAACTGAATTATTATGTTTGTTTATTCGTTTGAGTTTTTGTCTGGCCCCTTCACCAGAACATACGTTTGTGAATGCCTGTTTTGGTCAGTGATATATTTTCAAAATACTTAAGCACAACAGCTGATGTAGTATAGCGACTCTGTATCTGTGTTATTTTTTGATTGATTTCCTCTCTTAGTTCAGTGCCTTGACTTAAACACTCTCCTCTGACTGCTCATTCTGACCTTCTAAACCAAAGTCTACCTTCCCAGGTAGCGCCTCGAGCTTCTTGATATTTTCAGGTTTTTCATCAACTGCTTTTATCAAAACTTACATATTCTGTGTTCTGTTCTCTTAGGACTTGGCTTTTAAGTGGATAATGTAACTCATTAATCAATGGTTAGATGTTATTCATTTTTGCCCCCTTTGAAGTGTCCACAGTACAATATAATTTGGTCCTAAAAACCAAATGTGCTACTCCCAGGAGTCATGACTACGGTTGCTAGCGGACCAGAGGGACAGACATTTTTCAGTGGTAGAGGAAAACATTTATATCTCAAATCAGGTGATCATATAGGTGGTGCTGTTTAGGGTAGCCCTGTCTGCTTCGGAACAGTGGTCTAGAATCCTAGCCCCAGTCTGTTCCCCAACTTCTACATATTAATTTCCTCTTGTTATTGAATACACAAAGATTGGCTGTGTTACTTCATTTTAACCTTTGCAACATTTCTATGTAGAAGATATCATCAGTCTCATATTATAGATGGTGTCACCGAGGTCCAGAGAAGCCACATAGTTTGCCAAAGGTTGCACAGCCAGTGTGTGACCAAGACCATGACAAAGTTAGAGTCTGTATCTTTTATGGCCAAGTTTAATGCTTTTTTAAAAAAAATAATGTTTATTATTATTGTTGTTTTTTGAGAAGTTTTAGGTTTGCAGAAGAACTGAGCAGAAAATACAGGGTTCCTGGAGTGCCCGAATGGCTCAGTTGGTTAAGTGTCCAGCTTCAGCTCAGGTCAGGTCATTATCTCATGGTTAGTTTGTTCAAGCCCCACATTGGGCTCCCTGCCGTCAGTGCAGAGACTACTTCCGGTCCTCTGTCTCCATCTCTCTGTCCCTCCCCTGCTCATGCTTGCTTGCTCTCTCTCTCTCTTTCTGTCTCTGTCTCTCTTAAAAAACAAAAATACAGGATTCCCTGATTCACACATGCACAAACACCTCCACCCACAGTGGTACCTTTGTTACAACTAATGAACATACACTGACACGTTATGATCACCTAAAGTCCATAGTTTAGAGTTCACTCTTTGTGTTGTACCTTTCATGGGTTTGGACAGATGTATTAATGGCATATATCCATCATTATAATATATAGAATAGTTCACTGCTCTAAAAATATCCTCCGAGCTCTGCCTATTCACGCCTCCCTTCCCCTTCTCCATGGAAAGCCACTGATCTTATTATCTCCATTGTTTTGCCTTTTCCAGAAAAGAGTCACGGAGTTGGAATCATACAGTATGTAGCCTTTTCAGATTGGCTTCTTTCACTTAGTACTAGGCATTAAATGCTCTTTTTAATGTAGCAGACTCCTCTTGGGTCCAAAAAATCACCCTCTGTTGCTCGGAGTATAAATGCATTTAAACATGCCTAATTTTGTCACTGTAATGCATTTGTATAATAGGTATTTATAAGGTGCCTAATTATAGCTGATTGTGCACATGCAATATGATTTCATTTATTCTAACTTCCCTCCTCCCAACCCTCAACCTCTTGCGAAGATGGACCCCCTCCTAAGTGCCTAGCAACAGGCCCCTGAGCTCGTGGTTTCCTATAACTAATGAGGTGTAAATGGGAAGACAAACAAGATGAGGAAGGAGAAGCCAGAAAGAAGGAAGAGAATGCAGACACGGTGACCTCTGATTATCCAAAGCTGTTTATTGAACACATTTTTGTGCTAAGACTGCCTGCTGTCTCCAGCCTGCGCACTGCTTTACTCCTCCTAATTAAAGCCAGCGGGCTAGGAGGGAAGAAAACCATTTTGAGGCAAGAGGCTGGGGTCGGGAGCACATAATAGCTTTCTTTTCTCTTTTTAGGGAGACTCTGAGCTTTACTGAATGAAGCTGGCCTGGAGGACATGCCTGGAAAATTAAAATCCGGGGTAGTCAAAGGCATCTTTGGAATTTTCCGCATTCCGCTTCTCCCCGGCCTCTGGACTGTGGCTCAGTGCGGTGTGAGAATGGGAGCCTTAGAGAAGGAAAAGTTAGCCTTTGTCAGGCTGATGTCCTTATCTGCACGAACCTTTTTTTTTTTTGCCTTAATTAGTACTGGAGTCTCAACTGGAGGAAATGGCTGTTAACAGATGCTGGCATCCGTTCTTCAGTCTTAAAACAGACGAGATGCTCAAATTGCGGCGAACCTCTGAATCACTTAGAGGGCTTCTTGAAATACAGTTGGCTGGGCCCCACCCCGAAGTTTCTGATACAGTAGAACCTGGGCGGGGCCCAGGAACACACATTTCTGACATGTTCCCTCCTGACCTGTGGTCTGAGGACCACATGTTTTGAAAACCACAGCTCTCCACCAGCTGTTCCCATGCTTTGTCATGTACAGACCTCCACAGTCATGCTCCCCGTATTTTTCTGATTTGCACTATTACAATATATGGAGCTGGAACTTGCCAGCAAGAGAGGTGATGTTTCCAGCTCTGGGCATCCTGAGTGAATGTGATCCCACTGTCAGCGGGCAGTGACCCTTCCATCCGTACAGCCCTGGCAGAAAGGGTTAAGCTCCTTTTAAAGAACGTTGGGCAAAGAAGAGGTAGGAGCTGAATTTCCCGTCTTTTTTAGGAAGTCCACATGGTATCATAGCAAAACTATGCATGGCTTTAGAGTTGATCAAGCCTGGAGTCTATTCAATTCTTAAACCTTCGCTTGTGGTTGATTGACTTTGACTATGTTATTTAACTGAACTGAACTCAGTCTCCCACCTATAAAATTTACTTATTCCACAAATATTTATTAAGCACAGACCTCCTTTCTGGCTTCCAGGGATACAGTGGGGGAGAGGACCCCAGCCTGTGTCTCATGGAATTGGTATCCCAGTGGGTGGGGGGCAGACTATACACAAGTAAACCAGTAAATACGCATTAGAACGTCAGCATATTTATGAATGATAAAGAATGAAATGGGGGAACATAGCTTTTCAAGTGAACTGCTTTGTGGGTGAAATAAGATCACTGAAATAAAGGGCCCGGCATGCCGAGGGGATGCATTCAGCATTAATGGCTTTTGTCTTTGCTCTGAAGAGCTGGAGTGGTTAGAGGCCGGGTAGTGGCCAGTTCTCAGGCTAAGTAGGCCTTTGTGGTATCTACCAGATTCGTGGGGGGCAGGCTTCTCCAGGTGGGAAAAGCTTCCACATTGTGGAAGAACATCACCTCTCTCTGCTTAGCTTAATAGTCACCTAGGGACAGTGAGCTCCATGCACCAAAAGTACACATGAATTCGGGGGACTTTTCTATCCTGCTTCTACTTCTACAAGGCTACTCCCTTCACCCAACATGGACCAAGATGGCGTGCTTGGAGCCCCACACTCTGTCTTCCTCGGAGAGTAGGATTGTTGAAAGATGCCAGACGGAGGGAATCGTATCTCAGGACAAATAGGGCAAATCTGACTTGGGAGGGGATGAAGAGGCGTGTTTCGTATCGGATGAGAATTTCTGCTTGGAAGACAAAACTATACTTACCATTTGGACTCCACTAAAACTTCTTGGCCAGTGGGAATACTCAACAGGGAAATCCTGTTTCCTCTCGTTCGGGGCTGTGAGATTGGGTGTTTATCAGAAAGGGTAGCGGGAAAAGGATTCAGGACACACTACCCCAAACTGTGGGAACTTTTCATACTGAATATTTCAAAATGGGGAATTTTAGAAATGAAAGGTGCAGGCAGGTGTTCCTGACCTTCCCTGAAGCAGCTCATGAGACTCTCATGTAGGAGGCGCCCTCCCTACACCGGGAGGAAAGGAGCATCTGTATCTCTGAAGATGGAGGGCTGCCGACAGGAATCTGAAGAAACAGCTCTTCCTAAGTTTCTCCCAGTTTACTACTCTTGGCTTGTACCCTTTAATCCAATCACATTTTCTCCAGGGCTCTCCACTCTTCATCAAACCTAGCAAAAACAACAATAACAAAAAACTCAGGTTTACTCACTTCTTTGGGCCTTCATCTCCTTATGCAGGCTCTCATTTCATGTAAGGCTTATATTAAATCCTCAGCTATGCTTCTCTCTTGTAAATCTGTCTTTTGTTCTGGGGGGCCCAGTCCAGAACTTAGAAGAGTGAAAGAGAAAGATAGTTTCCTCCCTTACATGAAGTTAAGAAGACCGAGAAAGATTACCGGATGCCTCTTAGAAACCTTTTATCGCTGGTTCTGAGGATTCAAATACTCTGCCACTGATGCATTCTCAGGTTGGACACTGAGGCAGGGGCCATTTCGGGTGTCCTGGAGGCCCTCTCTGCCCTGTGTCCCCCTGCTTCCCCGCTTGTTCCTCAGCATGCTGCAGGCATACATAGGGCCTTACACCTTCCATCGCTTTCCAGTGTCTAACACTCTTTGGGAAGAGACTTAAAAATATCTTATCATGATTCATATAATTTTAAGTTAATGGGCTTGTCTTTTCTCCCGGGGCTGTCTGTATGCCCTCTTGTGCCTAAGGTATAAATGACACATAATTAGACTCTTTCCTGAGAGCAAGTTTTTTTTTTAATTTTGAGAGAGAGAGAGAGAGAGAGAGAGAGAGAGAGAGCGAGCATCCCAAGCAGGCTCTACACTCTGCACGGAGCCCAACGCGGGGCTCCATCTCACAATTGCATGATCATGACCTGAGCCGAAATCAAGAGTCGGATGCTTAACCAACGGAACCATCCAAGCGCCCCAAGGGCAGGTTTTGATGGAGAGAAGGGCAAAAGCATAAGGACCATTTGAGGCCCTTTAGTGACATGGGGTGTAGGGAAGGGAAAGCACTTGAGTACTTTGCATCCCAGTGTAGGGAAAGGGCATGGATTTTGCTTCAGACGGGCCCAAGGTTGAATTCTAGCACCTCTACTTACACTTTGGGCAAATTATTTAACTTTTCTTTGTATCTGTGAAATGAAAATTAATAGTAATAATAATAATAATAATAATAATAATAATACATGTTTCCAAGGCTGGGGTAGGAGGATGGATAGCTCCTGGTCTCAAGTCTCTGCTCCATTAAGCACTTACTACTTAGCATGTCATTTAGAGCCTCCTTCATACGGGTTCCCTTGCTGTTGACCAGCTCCGTGCCTGCTCAGGTGAGATGTGTTTTCTGCTGCCTGGGCTTCACGTTTTAGGGAAGAAAGACATAGGATATGGTCATTTACCTTGGGGTTTGGAGCGCAACACGTCAAAATGCTACCTGTGCCACGGCGTTGTGTTTTAAAAGGGAGCACTCTGTCGAGGAGGTGAAGCTTGACACCCACTTCGCCTTCTGTCATGTGGGGCTGCTGTGGCAAAACTAGCGTGAGGTGATGGCGGGATCGAGAGCTTTCCGTGTCGGTCACACCACTTCTCTGGTTCTCATCCTTGGATCCCAGAAAGTGGGTACATATACCATCTTGGCCATTGCCATGCTCATAAAGGGAGGGGCTTCTCTACCAGCGATGGTGGACAAACCAGACCCTTTCAGGTCTCAGTGTGGTTCTGTTTCTACCCACATCCTGGGGGCAGTGGTGGTAGTGCGTGTATATGTAGAATTGTATATCTTCTATATATTTTATATTTGTGTGTATATGTATAATATTTGGTGGTGTTATTTGTCTCCAAGACAGACTATGAGAGACCTCATGCTAGTGGTAGAAATGAGGAACTAGGGCCCCAGGGGAGGTGGTTGGCAATGGAAGGAAAGAAAGGCCCCCCAATGGGCTGTACCTGGAGAAAGGAGGCAGGAAAAGCATTTGGGGCAGAGGGAGGAGCCTGAGCACGCCCCTGTGGGATGGAGGGGAGCCCTGGGGCCTGGTCGGAGCTGCTGGCCTCTGGCCCCTGGGTCCCAACCCCACCCCATTCTGTTCAGGGCCTTCCAAACCGCTGAGCCGAGAGCAATTCATTTGTCTTGAAGGACAAACTCCATGCCCTTCCTTTCCTCTGATGCTGTGTCCTTTAGGTGTCGCTTTCCAGACAGCCCAGGGATGGGGAAGCTGTCTGTCCACACATGCCTTTTTGAGAGGCAGATGTAACCTTTTTGGTCCCTGGGCGGCTAACCTCCGTGATTGTTTTGCCCATTTGCTATAAATGACGATCTCTACCGCTTGGTTAATTATGTGATTACAGCACCCAGTGACAAGGAGAAAATTAAAAATCCATGCTGCATTTTCTATAACACTTTATAGCTCTATGCAAAAGAGGGCAAATGCAATTTAGCTGAGCTGTAGTGAACAAGAGCAGCTTCCTCTCCCTCTGTTCAGCCCCTCCCTCATCTTCCCCTGGAGAAAAGCTGTGTGAGCAGTTGACTAAAGCAGGCAAGAGAGCAGGTGTGGAAGAAAACATAAATTACCATTATCCCTGACAATTCTGGACGGTGCCACCCACAGAGAGGGCGCTCAGCCAGGCGTCCCCCTCCCCAGATTTCAACAAAGGCCGGGACCGGGACGTTGTGGGCTTTCAGGGCGTGAATTTGCATAGGGCCCAGATCCAGCCTGGCCCCCATTCTCCATCTTTCTTTATGTTCACTTGTTGTGATCGTGCCTCTTTGGAAAAATCCAGGACACTCAGATGGGGACTCGCTGCTACAGCTTTTGGAGCCACGAGTTTGCCCGAGTTTTCCTCCTGGTTCTGGTGTCTGAAGGTTGGGCCAGCACTCCCTCTCTCGGCTTTAGGTTCCTCACTTAGAAAATGGAGAGTTTTTAAGATACATTTTTTTCCTCGCATTTTCTCGCATCTCAGAAATTAGGATGCCCTTATGATGGATGGTGTTCGAGCATGTGTCACAGCTTAACCGATTTTGTTATTTTCTTTTTGGTGTTCCATAAAATAGTAGTGGCTTTTGGAATTGGCATTTTAGGACTGATAACAAAGGATACCATGCAGGCTTGTTGTAGGGATCTAAAGAGGAAAGATCTTTAATCTCGGTGGCTCTGTATAATATTCTGGGGACATGAATTCTAATTCTGTCACTCTGTGTCACTGACACATGTTATTCAAACTTGGCACTCTCGTCTGGAAAATGGGATTCTCCCCCAAATCTCCTTAAGAACTATCATAAGCCAGGGTGCCTGGGTGGCTCAGTTGGTTAAGCATCCAACTCTTGACTTTGGCTCAGGTCATGATCTCATGGTTTGTGGGATTGAGCCTAGCATCTGGCTTTGCGCTGAGGGTGGTACGTATTTGGGATTTTCTCTCTCCCTCCTCTGTCTGCATGTGCACTCTCTCAAAAGAAGAAAGAAAGAAGAAAGAAAAGAATAAAAAAGAAAAAAAGAATTATAAGGAGTCTAGGAGTGAGGAGCTAAATGAGGAAGAGAGGTCAATATTATCTAAACTATCTCTATTTCTTCAACAGATGTTTGTGGATGCGAAGATTCACAGAGGATACAAAGGTGAAGAAAAGTGGGTTATAGAGGTGGTTTATGGTACACAGTTACAATAATGTTAATATAATTAATATAGTAACATATATACATATAATGCACAGTTATATGTTAATTATAGATAATAATATGTACTGTTATCACAATAATATTATTAATATTTTGACAAGATGGAATGGGATAGATGTGGTAAATTGAGGTATAAAGGCACTCTGGATACAAGAGACAGTTTCAGTAGACAAGTTCAGGAATCAACATTGAAGTCGAATTATGCTTTCAAAAATACAGAAACGACGGAAATGGTCAATGGAACCCGTGTGCAAACAGTAAGTTGTGCTCAAGAGACGACATACTATCCAGTTTGACTCCAGGGTATTTGAGATGTTGAGGGGCAAAGCAGGGGACAGGCAGGGGGTGGGGGTGGTGGCTGCCCAGACAGCACCACTTCCTTCCTCCCAGCACTTTGAGGTCATTTTCCTCTGCCTCCCTTGTGCAACCCAAGAATACCTTTTGTCAATGTCTGTCCTATCAGGACTCGATTCACCTCTCTCTGTCTCCCTTGCTCCCACTCAGGTCCAGGCCACCGTCATCTCTCGCTTCAATTCCACAAGAACTTCCAATGGGTTCTCCCTTCTTCGTCTCCTGCTCCAGATCAATCCCTTGTCCTCAGAGTGGCCAAATGGACCCACGTTGCCTACAAGACTGATGTGGTCCAGGCACTGCCCCCTCCCACCCTCACCCCACACCACTCTCTTCCTCATGTACCTGAAGCTCTACCATTCCTGACCTTATGGTTCCATCAGGACTTTGTCTTGGCTAGTTCCTTTGTTGGACACATTTGTGCCCTAGAGTGTCACGTGGTTTGTTGCCTCTTATTCAGGTCTCAGCTTAAATGACACTTGCTCAGGGGCGCCTGGGTGGCTTAGTAGGTTAAGCGTCCGACTTTCGCTTAGGTCATGATCTCGCGGTTCGTGGGTTCGAGCCCCGCGTCAGGCTCTGTGCTGACTGCCAGCTCAGAGCCTGGAGCCTGTTTCAGTCTGTGACCCCCTCTCTCTCTGACCCTCCCCTGCTCGCACTGTCTTTCTCTCTCTCTCCTAGAAATAAATAAAAAACATTAAAAAAAATGTCACTTGCTCAGATGCCCTTCCTTTTATTTTTTAAATTCTGTAATGTTTATTTTGTTTTTGGGAGAGAAAGAGAGAGAGAGGGAGAAAAAGCGTGAGTGAGCGAGCAGGGAAGGGCCAGAGAGAAAGAAAGACACAGAATCTGAAGCAGGCTCCAGACTCTGAGCTGTCAGCACAGAGCCCCACATGGGGCTCGAACTCATGAGCTGTGAGATCATGACCTGAGCTGAAGTCAGCACTTAACCAGCTGAGCCACCCAGATGCCCCTCAAATGCCCTTCTTAACACCCATCCTAAAGCATCTCTCCAGCCATTCTCTGTGATTTGGATTCCTTTTCCTTCAAAGCACTCATCGCCATTGGAAATTTTGGTTTGCTTGCTTTATCTGTTTCCCTCCTGCTATTCTATAGAATTAGGAATCTTGACTATCTTATTTTTCCAGTATCTCCCATACCCCAAGCAGTGCCTGATGCTTAAAAGCCATTTATTGACTATGTAAGCAAGGCTGCAATGGCAGGTAGAGGCTCGGTTTTGCCGTGCCTGGGTGCCATGCTCCAGAGCCTAGACTTTGTTTGATAATCCAGGGGAGAGGTGTTGCAAGTCTTTGAGCCCAGGATCCATGCAAATAGAATTAAACTCTGGGAGTGTAAACTGGTAGCAGGATGAAAGATGAATTCAAAAGGAGAGTTGAGGTAAGAGGCCAGTTAGGACACCAAACTTCAAGTACTAGGGTACTTGACTCTCTAAAATATTTAATGATCTTTTGGAGAGAGAGAGACAGCAAGAGAGAGAGGGTATGTGCACAGCAGTGGGAGAGGGACAGAGAGAGAGGGAGAAAGAGAATCTTCGGCAGGTTCCACAAGCCTGGCTCATGACCTGAGCTGAAATCAAGAGTCAGATGCTCAACCGGCTGAGCCACCCAGGGGCCCAATGGCTTCTTTCTTCAGCTTTGTGCCTGAGAAATAGTACTTGGATGCTCATATCAGTGGAATATGTTGGACATAAAACCATTAGGGCATTTGTCACTTTCCAGTGTCCTTGTTCCCTCCTCCCTTCCCTGTGTGGCTACCCCATTAGCTCTTGGAGCCTGGGGACCCATGTCTTATTTCTCTCTTGATCTCAGGCTGTCCAGCACAATGTAAGGCACGGAGCAAGCACTTCGTGTGCATTTGCAGAGTAAACAAGGTGTAAGAGGCAAACACTTTGAAGTATTTTCAGAAGGTATTATCCTGAGTCATTTCACGTTGGCCCATTGGCAAAAGCCTTTCTCTTGCAGAAACCGTGAAATAAAGCCTTTAATGATCTGGGGAGGCTGAGGTAGAGACAAAGGGGTGATGAGTGAAAAGTTGGTGAGGTTTTATTCCGGTTTCTTCTCTAGACTTTGACCTAGGATTACAGAGTTTTTGGGTCATAAATGAAGAAGAGACGTTTAGATAATTTCCCGGAGTGCTGAGAAGATATCTGTGGTCATAATTCAGTATGTTTTATTTGGGAGGAATGAGAAATTCTGTTTTCCTCTCATTTGTAGTTGCTAAGCTCCGAAGATTGCCAATTAGCCCTTGCCCTCACTGGGTGCTTCGGTGCATTTTTAAAATTCGTGGTCCTTGAAAAAACAAAGCAAACAACCCTATCATTTTTCTGCACGTTTGTATCTTTATTATAGCACTTTTTCTGGTCTGCCTTCTATTACGGTTATTTGCTGGTGTGTCTTTCTCTCTGCTAGATTGGGAACTCTGTTAGGCAGGCACGTGCTCGTTCATTTCTTAATGTGATGCCAGGTACATGGAAGGAGCTTAATTGATGCAGGTTGTATTGCATTGGTTGTAACTGAGCATGAGGACACAGAGAAGGGACTGTTTCATTTTTTCTGTTTCCTCGGGAGCTTGGAGTTAATGCCAAATTTCCCCATCTTTCTGTTTGAGTTGAGAACATTTGTACATTGCCTTCAATTGATTCATAAAGATTATCTCTCATCTATCTATCATCTGTTTATCTATCATTTTTGTATCTATTCTGAAAATAGAGCCATCTGTCCTGCAATAGACTGCTTTTTAGAAACTGGGCACTATCCTTGGGATAAGATACTCCGCTGGTGTCTTCTGAGATTTTTGCATTACTTTGTGGCTTCAGGGATGTGGGACAGGAGGTGTTTCCTGAGTCACTGTCAATGACAACTTTTTGTGGACTTTTCCTAAGAGGGGACTATGTGTGGAGTAGAGGGTAGAATCAGACCTCCAGGTCTTCCTTAAAGAATGAGTAGTGACAGAGGCTATCTGTGGCCCTGGGTTAAACTCAAGTTGTACGGACGCACAACCCAGCCCTGGCATAGGTGCTCAGAACCCCAAGGAGATGTTGATTCTAAATCTTGAGAGAGCCCTGGAAACCCCTAATGGGATTTCTGGAGCCACTCCCCCTGGCAGCCTCGTCCCCAAAGGTCTGATCATCTAGACCCCATCGGGGCTTGGTCACGTGGTGTCCTTGTTGTTCCCCTTCCCTCAAGAGGAAAGTAGCAAACTGGGAATGGAAAGACCGCCTTCCAATGGTAGCTTCGAGGGACCCGTGGAAGCCCGGGCAGATGCTGGTGGCAGAAGGTGGTGACGGCTGCCTGTCTGTGATCAGGCTGGAACTCAGGATGTAGTCTCTCCTTCCAGAAAAACACCCAGGTTCCTTTACTCCGTGAGTCCTGGTTTCTTTTTGGGATTTGATTTTAAAGTTTATGTTTCACAGAGCAAATTAAAGAATCACAGTGTGGATGTGTGGTTGATGCCAGAGGCAGGGGGTGGCGGGGGGAGGGGGAAAGCTGGAGCCTCAGGGAAATGCATCAGAGTGATATGAGGAGACAGACGGTGCACTTAAAAGATTCACAAAGGTGGTCCCGGCAGTTAAGAGAAACCCCTGTGAGCTGGCCTCAAGCCCGAGATCTTCAAATGGTAGCTCAGGAGGGAGATTTTCAAACAGCAGTCCGTCGGGTGGCTGATAGTTATTGATACCCAGAGCAAGCCGTGGCACTAGATATAACCGGCCACCGCACAGAGTATTCTACAGAATGGTACCTTCAAGAATGGACAAGTTTCTGAGTCTCTCAAGATAAAGTAACAAAAGATTTTTAAGTAGGTGGTCATATCAATGATAGAGAAAAACGATTACTATCAAATGAATTAAATCAATTGAGGAGATGGAAGGGAGATATCACCAGTCTGGGTTGAACAAGCTTAACACTCAAAAGAGATAGCAGATGGTGATTTCTTGGCTTCTAGATGGCTTGCTAACCTGGGTCGCTGAACGTGAGGGCATTGGCCACAAAGCTCCTATTACAGAGATGAAAACCATCAATTTTTTCTTCTTGCCGATGGAGCTCTCCTAGAGGCAGGGAGAAGTCGGGGGCAGCTTGGCACAGAGGCAGCAGAATGGCCCTCACGCCCTATGGCTTAGCTCCCTGGAAGAGGTGGGAGAGCCCCTGGGGTAGGCGAACAGGCCAGCAGAAGAATTGGCCAGGGAGATGGTTGTGGGATTGTGGCTCAGGGTTTAGGGAGTGGACAACCTCAGCATGAGCCCAACACGGAACTCACTAGCTGTGTAACCTGGACAACGCAATCCATGCTTTTGTGCCTTGGATTCTATACTTGTCAAGTGAGGATGATAAAGTTACCTTCTGCATAGGCCTTTTCTGGAGAAAAAAATAATGTTAAACATTATAATAGAGTCGGTGGCTACAAACTATAGCTTGTGGGCCAAATTCAGCCTGCCACCTGTTTTTTTTTTTATAGTTTATTTATTTTGAGACAGAGAGAGACAGAGCGTGAGTGGGGGAGGGGCAGAGAAAGAGGGAGACACAGAATCTGAAACAGGCTCCAGGCTCTGAGCTGTCAGCATAGAACCTGATGCGGGGCTCGAACCCACAATCGGTGAGATCTGACCTGAGCCGAAGCTGGACGCTTAACCGACTGAGCCACCCAGGCACCCCTACCACCTGTTTTTGTAAATAAAGTTTTATTGGAACTCCGCCATACCTATTCATTTCATATTGTCTGTGGCTGCTTTCATACCACGATGGCAGAGCTGAGGAATTGGGGCAGACACCATAGATCCCAGGAAGCCCAACATAGTTAGGGCCCTTTACAAAAAAATTTTCCTGACCTCTGTTACAAAGGCAAGCATGTAAATCCGGAGGAACGAGACCACTAAACAAAAGAGAAAGAGAATTTGCAAAGTGTCTACAAGTTGGCAGGTAAGAAGACTGGGGTACATATGTGGGGGGTGAGGGGGTTTGACCCACAGCCCTCATTTTTTCCTAAACTCATGTGTCAGTTTATTCAGAACACAGCCCTCCTGTGTTTTCTGCACCGCAGCATATGTCTGGAGCCCACAGTTACACTGTCTGTCCAGCACCAGTTTTATCCCTCACTTGGAAGTGTGCCGACTGCTGGAGGCCTTCCTCGCTGTCCTCGGGCTTCGGAAGCATCTTTCCCCGATCGTGGGATACCATTGTATGTTGGGACCCTCCCAAGGATGGTAGGGAAGGAGGTACCAGAGCAGCGGAGAGAGAATTGCGATTCTGTTGCACATGAAGGAATTTTTGTTTATTGGGTTAGCATGTTTCTGTGAACTCCCCTCAGGCAGAAGGGGGTCTGCAGCCTCCTCAAAAGTCAGGATGCTTTCTGTGATCACCGATTTGGGCCCACTCAGGGGACTGCTCAGAAAATGAGTGTGATGCCTTGGGGACAGGACAGGCCTTTGTGGTGTAATTGGAAGAATTCATATAAACCAACTTTACCCAAGGCATCCTGTTCCCCGTCAGGGGCTGAATGAAGCCCGAGGGTTGATACTTCACTGGTTTCAAGATCAACCTGAAATGTCCATAGGAAGGAGAGCTGTGGTTTGCCGGTGTTGTTAACACCCTGCTACCTGGGGGAGCTGTCTCCTAAACCAGCAAATGCATTTGAAAGATTAGGGTCTTAAAATCATAAAATGACAGGGCCAATAACATTGTAGAGGTCATCCAACCACCTCCTCTTCATGAGGCAGAAAGAGAAAGGGCCGGAAATTAGAGGAGACCTATCCAAAGTCCTACTGTCAGTCACAAATTCATGTTCTGACATTAAAGAAGGTTAGGACGAAACGTCTGGTTCAATGGGAACTCCAGACCTCTAGGGTGCCTTTGAAGATTTTATTAGGAGATTTGTGACTGATTTTCTATATTTACCTATGTTAATGTCAAATAGGTTAGGGGTGCCTGGGTGGCTCAGTTGGTTAAGCATCCGACTTTGGCTCAGGTCATGATCTCGCAGTTCGTGGGTTCGAGCCCTGCGTCAGGCTCTGTGCTGACAGCTCAGAGCCTGGAGCCTCTTTCAGATACTGTGTCTCCCTCTCTCTCTGACCCTGCCCTGATCATGCTGTCTCTCTGTCAGAAATAAATAAAACTTAAAAAAAAATTAAAGTCAAATAGGTTAACTAAAATGTTGGGTTTTATTATTTTAGTTAGCAATGTATTGACCTGGTATGTTAATGCTGGTTATTGCATGCAACTGGAAAGCTCTGATTGACATTTCATATATATTATATATAAAATCAGAGCTTATTATTGCATAGATATATAATATGTAGTATATGGTATATTTATAACAAAGCTGGGGAGCTGAATCAATCCATAAACATTTTCTAAGTATGGCATCCCTCAGGGGATGGCTACTAAAAGGAGTGTCTGATGGAGAAATAATTTGGAACTGTGGATCTAGACCAGGGGTCAACAAACAATGGTGGGCAGGCCAAACTAGTTATAAATAAAACTTTATTAGAACTCAGACACTCTCATTGTATTGTCCTATGAGGAAACTAAACTAAGAGGGAGAGTGACCTGCCCCAGGCCATTTGCCCATATCTGAACAAGTCAGACCTGAAACCATGATTTTAGTTTCTCTCTTTGTGCTTGGTTACCCCCAACACATGGTCCCGCATACACCTGCTTGAGGCTCTGCTTCTCCACTTACCATCCAGTCATATTAAGAGAAAATAGGTCCCATGCAGAGGAAGATTTTGAAAAGGGAAAAGGAGACAAAGATCTGGAACATGGCTGACTCTTGGTGTCAGAGAGGTCATGATGGGGGAAGCTGGGCAGGTTCACAGTAAGAAGGAGTTTATCATGAGGTGTGGCCATCACATTTTTTTGCTGTTGGAAGCGTAGTTGCCCACTTGTAGTTGAACCAGCATTTACAGGGCAGGTACTGTGCATCAGACCCTGATTGTGTCTTTACAAGTATATGTCATCGGTCCCTATGACAAACATCTGGGGGAAGCGTTATTTTCATTACTAGCTTAAAGGTGAGGGTATTATGCAAGTTAAGTAAGGCAGTCAGAGAAAGACAGATATCTTATGTTTTCACTCATATGTGGAGTTTGAGAAACTTGACAAAAGACCATAGGGGATGGGAAGGAAAAATAAGTTACAGAGAGGGAGGCAAACCATAAGAGACTCTTAAAATACAGAGAATGAACTGAGGATTGGTGCGGGGCTGGGGGGTTGGAGGAGCAGGGAAAATGGGTGATGGGCACTGAGGAGGACACTTGTCGGGATGAGCACTGAGTGTTGTATGTGAGCGATGAATCATGGGAATCTACTCCTGAAGCCAAGACTACAGTGTATGTGGGGCAACTTGACAATAAATTATTAAAAAAAAAAAAAGTATAGTGAGACAGGCACAGAGATGTTACATAACATCCCCACTCTCACAGAGTTGGAATGTGGTAGAATAGGGGTTTGAATATGTGAAGGTAAAGTCTAGGGCTAGCCTCATCTAAACAGCCCTTTTTATATATTCTTGCTTCTTTTCTGATGCTGGGCCTGCCTTGGTGGGGGAGAGGCTCTCCTTCTTTTGGAAAGAAAGCGGAATTTACATTTATATTATATTATAAATTGTAAAATATATTTAAATATATATTACATTTATATTTATAATTTATAAAATTATACTATAATTTTATTTTCCATTACTCAGAACAGAGAGCCTTTCTGTATCTTTTTACAGGATGAAGCTACTCATCCTTTAAACACTGTACAAGGAAGAACCAACTAACAATATTAATAATGTTTACCCCCTGGTTTATAAGGCCCTTCTCCATATAATTTACCCCAGGAGACCAGGATGCTCAAAGGCAGAGAAAGAATAAGAAGATTAGTTTCCAGGGAAGGAAGTCTTGTACTGAATCCAAATTGTAACTTCAAAATCACAAACAAATCCAAATGGACTTACCTTTGACACTGTCTTTAATATGATTAGAAATGAAATGATCTCTTTAAAAAAGTTTTTTTAATGTTTTGTTTATTTTTGAGAGAGAGATAGAGACAGCGTGAGCAGGAGAGGGTCAGAGAGAGAGGGAGACACAGAATCCGAAGACAGACTCCAGGCTCTGAGCTAACTGTCAGCACAGAGTCTGACGCGGGGCTCAAACCCATGAACCGTGAGATCATGACCTGAGCCGAAGTCAGATGCTAACCGACTGAGCCACCCAGGTGCCTGAAATGATCTTTTGAAAAATAAGACTTGACAGTTTCTTAAAAATTTTTATAAATCATTATAGATTCATATGAAATTGCAACAAAAGAGAAGAAAATTTACAGAGAAGATCCATTTTCCCCTAATGGTGACATCTTGCATAGCTAAAGTGATAGTATAAAATCACAGCTAGAGGGCGCCTGGGTGTCTCAGTTGGTTGAGTGTCCCACTTTGGCTCAGGTCCCCATCTCAACCTTGTGTCTGGCTATGTGCTGACAGCTCAGAGCCTGGAGCCTGCTTCCAATTCTGTGTCTCCCTTCTCTCTGCCCCTGCCTGGCTCATGCTCTGTCTCTCTCTGTCTCAAAAATAAATAAAGACAAAAAAATTTAAAAAATCACAACCAGGAAATTGACATTGGTACAATCCACAAAGCGCATGCAAATTTCACTAGTTTTACATACACTCATTTGTGTACGTATATATGTGCAGTTTATGTTTGCAATTTTATCACATGTGCACATTTGTATAACCACCACTGTATTCAAGATATAAAATTGTGCCAGGGTGCCTGGGTGGCTCAATTGGCTGAGTGTCTGATTTCAGCTCAGGTCATGATTGCACAGTTTGTGAGTTCGAGCCCTGCTTCAGGCTCAGTGCTGACATCCTGGAGCCTGCTTTGGATTCTGTGTCTCCCTCTCTCTCTGCCCCTTCCCCCACTCACACTCTGTCTCTCTCTCTCCAAAATAAACAAACATTTACAAAAAAGATATGAAATTGTGCCATCACCACCAGAATCTGTGCTACATTTAATAGTCACACCCATGCCCCTCCAGGCACCCTCACTCAACCCTGGCAACCACTCCTTTATAATATTGTCATTTTAAGGCTGCTAGTGAATTCAGTCATATAGTATTTAGCCTTTTGAGAATGATTTCCTTTTCACTCAGCATAATGCCCTTGAGATCCATTAAAGTTATTACACGAATGAATAGTTCTTTCCTTCTTATTGCTGTGTAGTATTCCCATGATGAAGATATACCATTGTTTAACTATTCAGTTGTAGAGGAGCATTTTGGTTGTTACCAGTTTTTGACTACTGTAAATGAAGTTTCTATGAACATTCAGGTACAGATTTTTTTTTTAATATAAATTTTTATTTCTCTGGGATAAATGCTCAAGAGGATAATGTTTGGTCACAGAGTAAGTAATGCTTAACATATAAGGATCTGTGAAACTGTTTTCCAGGGTGGTTGAGCCATTTTACAGTCCCACCAGCAATGCACGAGTCCTGCCATTTCTCTGCATCTTCACCAGCATTTGGCATTATCGCTATTTTTCATTTTAACAATTCTGATAGCTTTGTAGTGATACATAATTGTGGTTTAATTTGTATTTGTCTAATGGCTAGTGATATTGAACATGTTTTCATGTGCTTATTTGCATCTGTATATCCTTCGCCATCTATTTATATACTATGCCCATTTTCTAATAGGATTATTTGTTAAGTGTTGAGAGTTTTTAAATATATTTTAGGTATGAAGTCTTTGTTGGATATGTAGTTTGCAAACATATTTTAACTACTCGGTAGCTTGTCATCCTCCTTAGAGACTTTTATTCTCCCCTGAGTGAAAGTTTTTAATTTTACTGAGGTTCAATTTGTCAGTTTTTCCTTTTATGGATTATGCTTTTGGTGTCAAGTGAAAGGATCTTAACGGGGAGGTGGGAGTTGGCTGGGGGGTGGTGGAAGGGAAAAAACGGGGGGTTAATCACCAAACACGGAAAGGCCAAGTGTCCTTTTTATTTCTCCCCACCTGAAGTGTGGCCTTATGCCTTGTTTTAGCATCAAGCCATTGGGGGAGTGTGTTGAGCCCACTGCATGTCATCAGGGCACAGGAAAGGGGACAGAGGCAGGATGTCAGTTGTGTGGGCACAGCAAGTAAAACCCGCAGGAGCCGAGAGCTATCTCTGAGAATTAATGGACTGCTTTCTTCCAGCCTATTCAAATAATCCAGCTCATTTCATGTGAGATAAATTACAGGACCTTGCCACCCTGGCTCCCAGGGGATGACATTTCCGTGATTCATGGCGCTCGTACCCCGGGAGCCTAAGGTGGGGAGAGGGCCTGCCTTACTGACTGATGACTTGTGGCCCGCTGACCTCGCCTCAAGGCTGCCGCTCAAAGAGCAGGCTGGCGGACACATTCAAATGAAGCCACCTTCCGCAGGACAGGCTGGGAGCATGCCACTGAAAAGGGGCACTCTCAAGGACCACCGTCAGGTTGAACCCCATCCTCACAACGGGGGCCCCTCATGACTTGAGCAAACACTCCAAACGACCTGGGTTTAGCTTTGATGTGCTTGGCCTTGGCCACTGTTGGCCATGGTGTTGGCTGGAGCTGTTGTGTATGTGTTGCCATGGGGGTGTTTTGTGTGGCCGAAGAGAGTGCTGGTTGTAAGCTAGATGTAGTGGGGTTTGCCACAGATGGAGTCTAGAACGTGATCTTACACAGACAGAGGATTCTACAGGGGGCACGTGTATCTGGTCCTTTGAATGATGGAGCTTCACGGGAATTCACCAGAAAGCAGCACCCCTTCCCCTCGTCCCGTTAAACCTATTCACAACAGCTAGTTTTCCTGCCACCAGATAACAACTCCCACTTGCTGGTAGCTCTTCGGTAGTGTAACCCCCAACAGTTATGTGCAATAACCAACAGCCGAATTTTAGAAAGTAGAGTAGTGCTCTGCCTCGTAGTAGCCAGTAAGTCCACTCTGCCTCCCCATGAAGACGTCTCCCAGCCAGGTTCGGGTGGGGGGCCTGCAGCAAAGGGAAAGAGGGGTGTGGGCCGCCCACCGGTTCTGTCTGACTCCTCCGGGTTTGAGACGAGAGGGCAGGGGGAGGGATGGGGGAGCAGAATTTTATTTAATGGGCACTGCTGGGAGCTGGCTTCAAGCTCTCTAAGCTTGGCACATATTTAAAATGGAATCTTCCTCCTTTTGGCTACTGTGGTGGGTTCTTTAGAGATTCCTCACCTTCTAGCTGCTGGTGGTCTCTCACCAGCTACTCTCTGCCTGCCGCCAGAGATAGCTGTGCTGTCTCTTACTCCCCTCACGACCCTTGGGAATTGGGCAGTCCCTTCAGCTAGCGTCTCCCTAGTACAGACACTCCTGTTTTTCTTGCCTTTTGTTTGCTCTTTGTTGTATAACAACAGCAGACACCTACTGAGCTCTTGCTGTATGTAAAGCACTGACATAAGACCTTTGCATGCTTCATTTCCTCACAAGTCAGGGAGGCATGTATGATGATTATTTTGCTATTGAAGGAACTAATACTTGGAGAAAGATACTATAGTTTGTTTCATATCACGGAGCTGGTAACTAGCAAATTTATTTTTAAAAAGTTGAATTCAAGTCTGCCTGACCCTTTTCCCCCACAATTTTTAACGTTTTTATTCATTTCTGAGAGAGAGCGAGCAGGGGAGGGGCAGAGAGAGGGAGACACAGAACCTGAAGCAGGCTCTAGGCTCTGAGCTGTGAGCACAGAGCCTGATGCAGGGCTCAAACCCACGAACTATGAGATCATGACCAGAGCTAAAGACCTGACGCTTAACCAACTGAGCCACCCAGACACCACAAGTCTGCCTGTCTCGCAGTCTCTATATGTTGTTCTGCCTCATGACTTGAGTTTAGGTTTGCTTTGTTTGGAAGAAAAATCTCAAGCCATGCTTTGTTCTTAACTCTTTCCCTATATTTTGATGGAAGAAATTCATCAATCCATTTGAAACACTGTGAAAACTTTACCCCTCAAAACATCAGCTCCTCACCCCATACCTCTGTCACCCGGAGGCGTGCTTTCTTCACCCCCTTTGGGCCACTTAATTACATTCTCTCTTCTTTAGGAGGAAAGCTGACATGTAATTATTTTCATGATTAACACTCTTGTGCAGCTAATTGTAATTATGCCTTATAATCACAGTTATGATCGTGAATTACTCATTCCTGCCTCACTTGAATGTTTTCCCTTGTCCCAGCCTCGCCAAGCTGAGGGAGCTAATGCGCCTGCTTCGATGCTCCTCCCTGCCCCCACCCACAAATACACACACTTCTTAATTCTGATTCAGAATGCCTGGCCGTTATTTGGTTTTCTCTATTGCTCTCATCTTTGTCCTTGCCCCATTTCACTGGCCATTGCCCATTTGCCACTCACCGTTGGCTTGGCATGTTTCAGTTGCCTCCTATGGACCCCATTGGTGAGGGTGGGATCCCACCCCAGGGTTATGGCCAAATACACGAAACCTGACATTGGCCAGATGACCCCAACAGCAGCTGATCAAGCACATATGCTCCCTGCCCCGAGGAGGCAGGCACTGCCATGCAGGGCCACACCCTGGGGCCATGGGAGGCAGCCTTTGTAGGGTCAGGAGGTTGGAGTGACCAGAGAAGGAAGTGACTGGCTTGTTTCAGCAGGGGGTCGACCCTTGCTAATCTGGGCTTAGCAGGAACTGTGCTTGGTGCCCACCATAAGGAGAGTCATTTGGCTAGGCTTCCTCCATGGGAGTGCAGCAGGGACTATGATGTGCCAAGAGTCATTCAAGAATGTCACAGATGTTAGGCCTTGTAGAACCTCAGGACACGCTGTTCTCACCTTGAAGTGGGAAGAAGAGGAGTAAGCGTGGGCCTTGGAGGTAGACTGTGCAGGCTTGAGCTTTTGGATCATGGGAAAGATACATGACGTTTACTGTGCCCTGATTTTCCCATCTGCAAGTGGGAGTAATGTGGACCTTCTTCATCAGATTGTTGCGAATATATATGTATTTTTCTATTTTATTTTTTAAAATTTACTTATTTTGAGAGCGAGAGAGAGAACGAGAGAGAGAAGGAGGGAGGAGGGGTAGGGAGGGAGAATGTCAAATAGCCTCCACACTGTCAATGCAGAGCCCAATGCAGGGCTCAAACCCATGAACTGTGAGATCGTGACCTGAGCCAAAATCAAGAGTCAGATGCTCAACTGACTGAGCCACCCAGGAGCCCCATGATTGTTGTGAATATTAATTCTCTTCTGCTTGCCTCTAAAGCATTTAGCTCAGCATCCAGCCCACTCTGTAGTGCTGAGAACCTTCATCCAGTCCTCTGAGTGAGTCTTCTCTGGTTTTAACCTCTGAATGAGCTCCCTAGGGCCCAGGGGACAAGTACACTTTCTCTATTTCCTCACATGCTTGAAGAAAATGATGTGGCCTCCTCTGGTTCTAGAGTGCAGAAGCCAAATTCTGGTGGCAGGCTACACGGTCCTCCAGAAACAAGAACCAAGTGTGGTATGGAGGCCTACTGCATCTCTCCCTCTCGCCTTCCTTCCTCCTTCGGAGTCTGAGGCCATTCAGTTATTTAAATCATAAGTACCACACACCACTGTTCACTTTTCCTCAAATACACTTGGTCCTGGGCAACAGCCTCAACAACCTCAGGGGCCTCAAACCTATATTGGGCTTCATGAGTTTCAAGACATAAGGAGTTGAACAGTCAGGCAGCCTGGATACCATCCTTTTTCTCAGGCCTAAGTGCCTTCTTCAGGGATGCTCTCTATCATTTCTGCCTACCCAAAGCTCCAAATTCATTAATCCATTCTATTCTTCAAGCCCCAGATGGTATCTTCCCAGGAACCTCTCCTTTACCTTCTCAGTAGGACATGATATTGTTCTTTTCTAAATGCTTGTATTTCTGGTCTGTTCTAGTCTTGGACACTCATCCATCATCACTATGTCTTGGGTTGCTGATTGTATTTTTATAAATGCTCACCTCCTCATCTACCTACAATGTGAGTCTGGCACATCGTGGGCACCAGCTGGACCATTGCTGATTAACCTTCCAAAAACATTGTGTCTGTTCCAGAGGCCTGGTGGGATGGTGTACATGGTCCTGGAGGAGGAAGGAGAAGGGCGCCCAAGATTGCTGGCAGGCGTTGTCTCCTGGCTCCTACTTTGGCCCAGCTGCTGCTGCTCTGCTTGGCTCTTGCTGTCTGGTGGAGAGAAGCCGATCCTGGGCTTGGTCTTCATTTCTGACCTCAAATCTGAGTTACACAAACAAAGGCCCTGATCCTGGAGAGCTTACTAGCAGGTTTGCAGTGAATTGCCACCCGGAAAAGCTGTGAGGAGTGAAAGAAACTAACGTGCACCGAATGCCTTCTGTATACATCCTGTGACCGTCATTACCGCTCTACAAATGGCATCTCTCTGTTACAGATGTAGTACGGAGGTGGTGCAGGTAGATTCTCCAGGGCGCAGGCTCTGAGATGGAGACTGGCAGTGGGAGGTATGTTAGGAGAGTCTCTGGGTTTAGTGCCTGTGGGGAGAGGAAGGAAGCAGGCATCGGGTAGAGGAGAAGCCAGGACGCAGTACAGTCACGATAAGGGCCTTGGTCATTCCAGACAAGTTTCTAGTCTTCCTCGAACCCCTGGCCTTCATCTCTGAAAATCACTTCTCATAGTGGCAGGCTCCTGTGCCATGTTTTACTCCGACCCCTTTCTCCTTGGATGAATAGACCAGGGGTAGATTGTGGACCCAAGCTGGGACCATCAGCTATTCCTTCCTGAGACTGACACACGGGATGCCAGCTGCTTGGGGTGGTGGCTGCCATTTTATGCCATACACATAGAGATGTTGAGAAAGTCAGTCTGGACAGTGTGTCAACTATAGCTAATAATACCATTTGTATATTTGAAAGTTGCTAAGAGAATAGATCTTACAATTCTATTCTTGTAACTTCTCATTACAAGAGAAAATATATTGGAAACTATGAGGGGTGATGGATCTTTTTTTTTTTT
>NW_024081122.1:562921-609455 GCF_003009895.1 Hyaena hyaena
CAAACCAGTCTGTAAAGAGACACAAGACATCATAACTTGTAATGCAGGAGGTCAGAAAGAGATGAAGTGACAAAATGCCTGGATTCCTGAGGACTTTGTATTTGGTGGTTGTCTTTGTTCCTGAGGCTGGCCGCACTTCCTGTCCTTGGATTCCGTAAAATAGCCTGGTGTTCTCTTATTTCACACTTCCGTTTCCTTGAATCAAAGATGGCCTCTGTTACTTGCAAAGAAAAGAGCACTGATTAAGACGACAGATGATGACTTGAGGTTCAGAGAGGTCAAGGAACTTATCCAAAATTACATAGCAAATTAGTAACAGAACAAGGATTGAAACTCAGATTTTTTTCCCTAGCAAAAGTTCTTTTTCCTGTTATGCAGTGTTACACATTTCAAATTAACTAAAATCAAGTTCAGATTTTGGGATGATTTTATTTACATTTGTTTTATCTTTTAATGTTTTAAAGTAAATTCACTTTCATCATTTTAGTAGATGTGATAAATATAACTTGGGTATAGGCAGAGTAGATATTATAATCCTCATTTTGCAGATAAGGAAACTGAAGCCTGGGTCAGGGCCACAGTCAGAGAGAGAGAGAGAGAGAGAGAGAGACTGAATTTTGGAGATGAATTTAACACGTCCAGTTTTGGCCTCAACATTCTCTTCTCTGGGTGAATGGAGTGTCTCAAAAGGGGCAGAAGCCAAAAGGCCCTGTTAGTTGTTGTAGAATTCGAGTTAGATGGAACTTTTAGCTGAAGAATCATAAGATGCTGAGGACTAAAAGAAGTCATGTTCTGAATCCTGTGATCAGGGACAAGCACCAAATCTTAGGACTGGAGGCAATCCCTTGGATTTTGTAGATCCAAGAAATTGAAGGAGAGGTTGGAGCAAAAAATGAGAAGACTCCTAGGTCTGTGTGCCTTACTGTCTACTGAGAGGTTTGCGAGGCTCATTAAGGTCAGCCTAAAGAACCAGAGGCAGGGGGATAGTATCAAGTGACACGAGATTGACTGGTTCTGTGTCATTTTTCCCATTCGGCAATGAATTCTTTTTCAGAATGAAGCCAGGTATAAATAAATAATAAGCAAGGAAAGAAGAAGTTCCTCAGGCTAGTGTGAAGTTTAATATAATCACTCTCACTTTTTTGACTCAGCTATTTTTTCTTTGGAGTTTTGAAAATAGATCTGATATAGACTGTAGATACTTTGAACTCAGTAAGTCATATGTTTTAAGGTAGGAACGGAAATGTGATTTTCTTTCTGAAAATTTCCTACTTGTGTAGCTCATTCTCTACCTATTCCAGATAGACATGTGGCAGTTGAGTGCCAGAATTCTGTTGATGATACTCCAACTGGTGCACGAGTATGCCCTTTGTCAGTGGCTAACAAATTCCTACATGTGTTTCTCTGTTGGAGATTCTCGTGAGCAGAGGAACCATTGTTCACTGGCTAATCTGGATCATTTTATTGTAATAGTTCCCTGTCCACTCTCTATTTGTCAGTTGAATTGATGACAGCAGCAGATGGGAGAGTATTGGTTGTCAGAAAGCCAAATGGATTTTTCTGGAGGTATACAACGGAGTCTGATGCACATTTGTTTTGAGAAGGGAAATATGCATCTTTAAGAGATACAAAAGAGAGGTGGCTGTGTGTGTGGTCCACCTTAAAATACAACAGCATGTGTACTGGGGAATAGCAGGGGCTTGGAATTAGGGATGTGCAAGCTATGGCAAACCATAGCTAGTCTGGAGATCAAAAAAGCGGATTGTTACTTTACGGAAAAGAGGAAATTTGGAGGGATGGCTGTGAAGGGAAGTCCATTGGAGTAGAGCAAGAGCACTTGGTGGTGATGGTTTCTCATTGGCTGAGTTGTGGTATTATCTTACTGGCTGAGCTTGTTGCTGGGCAAGGAAATAAAGTAGGGCTCTTCCTATTGGCTCTGCAATTGACAGAGAGTGGTAGTGCAGGCGAGGTTCCCTTTCTGGGTTCCTGACTCCATTTAAAATAAGGTTTCTTTTATCCACTTTCACAGTGTACATGTCAGAGTGTGTGTATACCTGTAAATGTGTGTGTGGGTTTTTGGGGAAGACGTGGGAACATGTGGGCATGGAGGATATAGGGAGATAAAATGCCTACTTTAAATTATCCCATTATTTTCAACTAAACAAGGACCATTAAAAAATTACTTCTATGATTCTAGGTTTCACTGAAACTCGGATTCCACACATGCTTCTCCTCACCTCAGTTCCATCAGAGAGCCCTGGGGGCAGGCCTATCGCTGCAAAAGGACTCTATAACCTATAAAGAGCAGTCTTCCAATTCTGAGGTGACTCTTTTACAGGAAAATACTTGTTTTGGGTGCTAACGTGAAACACAAGTATTAATCTGGGTCCTTCATTTCATTGGGACGCTTCTTGTTCTACGCGTTCACCTGCTGTGGCATTGGTGACTGTGGAAAGTACCCAGTGTTCTGCTACCCCTCCTCGGCAAGGCCACTCAACAATGGTGGCACTGACTTGGTCTCTCCCTGAATTTTCTGTCCCGCTGTCCTCACTAGGACAAGCTTCCTTCCCACCAGAAGTATCTTCTTGCACTTTACTGGCCTCATTTAGTTGGATCAGAATTTATAAGTTTGAGTTAGAAGGCACATTAAGGGGTTATTTTTATAAATGTTAAAATGCAGACTCAAAAAAGTGAAGCCATTTGGCTAACAGAACACTTACAGGCAGAGAGGAAGTTAGAATCCAGGGTTACGTGACTCCCAAACGTAGGGCTATTTCCATTGTGGAGATTCCATGGGATTTGATGATTTAGTGTTCAGACCCTTGTATTTATCAAACACAGAAGCCATTCATAGGGATAGAGGATGATTTTATGTGGGAATATTGAACATTTAATAAATTTTTTTAAATGTTGTATTTATTTATGAGAGAGAGAGACAGCATGAGCAGGGGAGGGTCAGAGAGAGATGGAGACACAGAATCTGAAACAGGCTCTAGGCTCTGAGCTGGCAGTCAGCAGAGTCCGACGCAGGGCTCAAACCCACGAACCGTGAAATCATGACCTAAGCCAAAGTCGGACGCTTAACCAACTGAGCCACCAGGCACTCCATGAACATTTAAGAAATTTTAAGTAGCAATGCTTAAGTCAGTGACTTGAATGAGTGGTTTTCAAACAAACACTTTGAGGAATGCCCTATTTTGGTTCCTGTTTTAGAATTCCAACACCTGCTATGCATGGGTAGATTTGGGACTAATAGACACACCAAATTTGCTCTTGCAGCCTCCTACAAGTTTTCATTGAGTTGATAAGTTAGAAAGTGAGCTTGCTAAATATCCATTTGCTGGTCGATGCTACTTACTGTGTTGAGTGTTTGGATATGTGGGAAAAAACGCTTTTGTAAAAATGATTAAAGGAAATTTCCAGTATAGGAGATAATTCTGATCTAATAAAACTCCCTGATCTTCAGAATTTAGAAATTTTGCCATAGTTTGTCAAGAGATTTATGGAAAGTTTTTCTCTTCTGGAGACTTTAGAAAGAAGACAGTCATCTTTGCTGTCAGCTTAAGAACTGAACTTCTTGTAAGTGGACAAATAAAGGAAAAATTGTCATACTGGATTCCAGTAACACAATAACCTTTCTTGCCATGATGCTGATTAATGTGATGGATTCATTTACACTGACATTTAAGATATTTTCAAATGTCTCATTTCTTTAATAAGCTTTATTCCTTGTCTCTCTGCGAGTACTTATTTTTCTTCCTCCCGATTGCCCATCTTTTAAGCCAATTTCCAGTTCATAATGTAATCAGCCATCAAATTCCACAAAGCTGTCAATAGCAAGGCGCTGTTTTAAATCTTGAAACCGTACAGGACAAGGGACCTACTGGTGTCCTCTGTGTCTTTTGGGAGCCTGGTTACTGTGTACCGATTGACCAAAGGCAGCATGCTAGGAAGAAGGCTTAATATCTCAAGTTCACTGCAATAATAATAATAATAATAATAATAAAAATAACAACAGCAATGACAACAACAGATTCTTCAGTGTGCAGGTGACGTTACTCAACCCTTCCCTTCTACCTAGGTGAGCACTATTCAGCAAATATTCTATGTTAAGTCGACCCAAAATGAAAGAATCAAATTGATTGAGTATATCTACATTTTCTAATTTTGATGAAGATTTTCCGCAAAATTATAGAGGTGTAGAAAAGAATGAGAGTTCTTGTGCCACTGTCCCACCATGCACATATTTTTAATAGTAACGTTAAATTCATCTTTCTCTTCACATGCACTGTACGTGCAGATATAGCGAAAGGAATAAGATCATCAAGTAGAATCAGATCATCAAATAGAATTAGATCACTAAGTTGCTTTGGGCACAATGTATTAACTTTAGTTTTATATTACGTCAACAGAAAAAAAAAAAGAAACAAGCGAATTTATAGGAAATGCTGAACTCACATAAATGTTTCCCTACCTTCAGAGTGTTTAGTTTCTAAAGATGTAAGATTATGAGAAAAGACTAGGAAAAAAATTAAGAAATGGAAATCCTTGTGTGTGTTTTATAACTCTGTGGACAGTATCGCATGACACCTTGCTATGAAGATGGAAAAAATTAGCACCCTGAATAGCTCTCCCCTCCCCTCCTCACCCCCAACTCCTATTTTTACTGTGTCAGTGTTTATAGCAGCCACATTCTGTTCTGTAACCATCATTTTCACAGTTATTGAGTTAAGGTCCTATTTTTAAGAACTTTCAAATCCTAATGATTGTAACACATCTCTCAGTGACACCCCTTCCCCCAACCCTGCCATGGGCCACATGTCAGATTTTGCTTGCCTAGAACCAACCCTGTCTAGCTCCCTCCCCGTCTCCTGCTTCCTGCTTCCCTTCATCCCTCTCCTGGCTTAGCGTTAGGGCTGCCTGGACCAGAAGACATCTTCTTTCTTGGTTTATTCCTGTATTTTGGGGGAATATTGACTCAACTAACTTCCTGAGAACATCTTATTTTATGACAACCAATTCCTTAAAAAATATTTGTGGGTGGATGCATTTGGTAAAATCTGAAGGTTGACAACAAATACAGGCACAGATTTTTAAAACCCTGAAATAATTGAGGAGTTGAAACATTCTTCTATTAAAAAAATGTTTTATTTTTAAGACATGTTCTTCATATGTAATTTAGAAAATATAGGTAAACAAAAAGGAAACAATAAGGCTCTTCCACAATCCCACTACCCAGAGTTAAGAATTGTTAAAATTTTAGTAATTTGATTATTTTGTATTCTTACAATCTTTCTCTATTCGTAGAAAAATACCCATTTATCTTAAAAAATAGAGATATGATTATAGAAAAATATCATTTGTAACCTGATGTATTTTTTGGTAACCCGATTTTTTAAACTCAACTTTATTGTTTAAAAAATTTTTTTTAGTGTTTTATTTATTTCTGAGAGAGAGAGAGAGACAGCATGAACAGGAGAGGGGCAGAGAGAGAGAGAGAGATACAGAATCTGAAACAGGCTCCAGGCTCTGAGCCGGCAGTCAGCACAGAGCCTGACCAGGGCTCGAACCCACGAACTGTGAGATCATGACCGGAGCCAAAGTCGGAGGCTTAACTGACTGAGCCACCCAGGTGCCCCTAAAAATTTGTTTTTAATGTTTGTTTATTTTTAAGAGAAAGACAGAGTGTGAGTGGGGGAGGGAGAGGCAGAGAGAGAGGGAGACACAGAATCCAAAGCAGGCTTCAGGTTCTGAGCGTCAGCACAGATCCTGATGCGGAGCTCAAACTCACAAACTGTGAGATCATAACCTGAGCCACTGTTGGCCACTTACCGGACTGAGCCATCCAGGTTCCCCTCAGTGTTATTGTTTTAAACAAGTGTAGCCTTGTAAAACCAATTCAGAATATGTCAGAATCAGGACGGTCTGGAATAACATTATCATTAAGTAATATAATATTTTAATCTTAAATAAGTTCAAGAACTTTACCTATACTATTAAGTTTATTAAACATACACTCACACACACACACTCACACACACACACTCAAGCTTTTCTTTTCCAAACACAAGAATTGAGACAAATAATGTGTATAAGACAGTAATTGTGATGGTTAATTTTATATGTCAACTTAAATGGGACATGGGGAGCCCAGAAGAAACATTATTTCTGGGTGTGTCTGTGAGGATGTTTTGGATGAGGTTAACCTTTGAATCAGTAGGATAGATTGCCCTCCCCAGTGTGGGTGGTGTTCAATCTACGGAAGGCCTAAAGAGAAGAAAAAGGGAGGAAGAGAGTTCACTTTGCCTGACTACATGATCTGAGACATCAGCTTTCTGCCTTTGGCCTGGGATTTGTACCATTTGTGCTCCTGGTTCTTGGGCCTTTGATGTTTGTTTATTTTTGAGAGGGAAAGAGAGAGAGAGAGAGAGGAGCAGAGAGAGAGAGAGAGAGAGAGAGGGAGACAGAATCAGAAGCAGGCTCCAGGCTCTGAGCTGTCAGTACAGGGCCTGATGCGGTGCTCAAACTTATGAACTGTGAGATCATGACCTGAGCTGAAGTTGGAGGCTCAAACAACTGAGCCACCCAGGCACCCTTATGCGCCCAATTTAGATTTGAATTTATACCACTGGCTTCCTTGGGTCTCCAGCTTACTGATGGCAGATCAAGGCAGTTAGCCCCCATATTCAAGTGAGCCAATTCCTATCTATCTATCTAATCTATCTATCTATCTATCCATCCATCCATCCATCCATCCATCAATCATCCATCCATATATATGTAATGTATACAAGCAATTGAGTAGTATATGCAGATGGAACATAAAACAATATAGAAAGTGTATGTTGAATACTCTCTATTCTGTTCATTCCCCCATTACCTAGTTTCCATCTGCCACAAATATAAACATATATTTTTATCCCCCCAACACGACACATTTTGTACAAAAGGTAGCATACCATATACAGTCTTCTGGACCTGGTTTTTGTCACAGAAAGTCTTTCCATAAAAATGTTTAGAGAGCTTCTTTATTCTGCGACACACTGCATGGTATTCTATTATATGAATGTGCCACAAATTACTTAAACAGCTCCCCATTGAAGGACCCCTGGGTTATTCCAACATATTATAGACAATTCTGGAAGAAAATTGTACACAAACCACTCAGTACATATGCAAATTCATGTAGGAGCAATTCCCAGAAATGAGGTTGCTGAGTCAAAGAATACATGCATGTGTCATTTTCCCAGTTCTTGCCAGTTGCCCTTGACAGTGATTGAACAAATATATGCTCCCTCTACCACGGTATCAAAATATGTTGCCCCAAAACTTTCGATATTAGAGTATGTTGTCAAATTTTAGGATTTTTTTGGCCACTTTCTTAGGATGAATGAAGTGAGCATCCTTTCATATGTTTAAGGTCTCTTGTGTTGTCTCTTCACTGAATTATTGAAGTCCTTTGCCATTTTCATCTGAATTGTCCGTTGCTTTGATGTTTAGGTGCTCATTAAGGTATTTAATTATCTTCCTTGTACAACTAAAAAAAAAAGGAAATGCAAACATACTACTAAATATAAAATCATCCGAGGTGACAATACCCTGAACTTTTGTTGTGTAATTTTTAGACCTATCTCTATGTATAAATACACTTATTTTTATAATCCAGCATCATACCAGACACATGATTCAGCAATCTTCTTTTTCACATATCATGAACACTTTACTATTACAGTCGAAAGACTTCCACACTGAGGAGGCATAGGATGCTTGGAGCTGGAGGTATGAAAGAAGTTCAAATCCACAAGAAATGGAAATGTTTCAGACGCCAAGGAGATCAAGAATAAACACCAAGGTTGGAGAGTCAGAAACAGGAGTGATGGTAGGGTGTTGGAGGTGAGGTAAGATTTCAAAGAGGAGATTTGGGCAAGTACAGGTTAGAGCAGGTCAGGGAGAGGGGAGACTCTTGGTTGGATAGCGACCTTAAGTTGCGGGTTAATTAGCACTGGGATGACGTGCAGACTCTTGCCTGGGTCCGGGTATCCCAAAGGAAGAGGCAGGGATGAAATGGGCTTAGTCTGGGTCAAGTATTCCAATTCTGCTGTACATATTTAGAGAATAATTTCATCAGACTATACTGTTACTTACAAAGACAAGATAAAGATTCATTAAGTTACATATATTATCTGGAGATAATATAGATTATCTCCTGGTGCCTATTATCAGAATAGACACAAGACATATGATTCAAATTCACATGGTGACTTGTAATTTGTCCCCTGGGTCTTGTGGTTCATCAGAGGAGAGTCCTTCTGGTCTTGGGCTCTCCTCCTGCTCTGGAGTGGTGTCTTCTCTGCCACACATTCATTTTATATTCCTAGTGATCTTCAAAGCTCCTTCTGGTCCCCGGACCCGTAGCATCAGCATCACGTAGGACCTTGTTAAAAATGCCAATTTTCAAACGCCACCCCAGATCTTCTGAATAAGAAAGTAGTAGGTGGAGATCAGCAATCTGGATATTAACAAGCTTTCCAGCTGAGTGTGATGTATAGTAGAGTTTGATAACTACTGGTTTAGAAAACTAGTCTCTTAAAATTTCTCTTAGGAGGAACTTCAGCGAAGTTTTTGATGGAAGCTATATAGAAAGGTACTTTGTGCTTTAATCCTGGCCTCCACTTTATACCATATACAAAAAGTAACTCCAAAGGAATCTAAAATTATAAAACTCTTAGAAGAAAATATAATAGGAAATCTCTGTAACCTTGGATTAGGCAATGTTTTCTCAGATATAGTACTGAAAGCACAAGCAATGACAATGGAAATAGACAAATTGAACTTCATCAAAATTAAAAAGTTTTGTGCTAAAAATTTTTTTAAAAATAAAAAGAAAATGAAAAAAAAAAGAAAATGGAAAATCAGCTTGTAGTATGGGAGAAAATATCTGCAAATTATAGAGCTGATAAGGAATTTGTATCTAGAATATATAAAGAGTTCTTATGACTCAACAATAAAAACCAAGGAACCCAATTAAAAATGGGTAAAGAAGGAAGACAGTAAGGAGAGTCATCAAAAGAATTAAACATGGAAACACCTTATGATCCAGTAATTCCACCATTCAGTGTTTACCCCCCCAAATGAAAATACTAATCTAAAAAGGTACATGAGCCTATGATTATTGCAGCATTATTTACACTAGCCCAAATATGGAAATGGTCTGTCAATCAGGAGATGAATGGATAAAGAAGATGTGGTACAAATGTACAATGGAACATTTCTCAGCCATAAAAAAGAATGAGACCATGCCATTTGTGACAATATGGTTGGACCTTGAGGGTATAACACCAAGTGAAATAAGTCAGAGAAAGACAAATACCATTATGCTTTCACTCATATGTGAAATCTAAAAAACAAAACAAATGAACAAAACCCCCACAAAACTGCTAAAACCAGAAACAGACCCACAAATATACAGGAGAAACTGATGGTTGCCCAAGGGGAGTAGTGGGGATAGGCAAAATAGGGGAAGGGGAGTGGGAGATACAGGCTTCCAGTTATGGAATGAATAAGTCATGGAATAAAAGTCACAGCATAGGGAGTATAGTCACTGGTACTGTAATAGCGTTGTATGGTGACAGATGGTAGCTACACTTGTGGTGAGTCCAGAGTAATGTGTAGAGTTGTCCAATCACTATGTTGTACACCTGAAACTCTAATGTAACATTGTGAGTTAGCCCTACTTTAATGAAATACAGTGGGCGAAGGCTTTGAATAGACTTATCTCCAAAGAAAATGAACAAATGGCCAAAAAGCACTTAAAAAGGCACTCAACATCATTGGTCATTAGAAGAAGGTGAATCAAACCTATAATGAGATCCCACTTCCCACTCAGTGGCATGGCTAGGATAAAGATGGCAAATAATAGCAAGTGTTGGTGAAGGAGTGCAGAAATTAGAGCCCTCAGATATTGCTGGTGAGAATGCATGATGGTGCAGCCACTTTGGAAAGCAGCTTACCAGGTTTTCAAAATGTTCAACATAGAGTTACCATATGCACTGGCAATTCTCCTTGTAGGCATATGTCGAAGGCATATGTCCATACAAAAACTTTTACGCAACTGTTCATAGCACGTTATTCAGAAGAGCCAAGTAGTGGAAACAATCCAAATTGTCCATCAAATGGACACATAATGTGGTGTGTCCATAAAATGGAATATTATTTATCAGTAAAAGGGACTGAAATGCCAACATATGCTGTAACATGGATGAACATTGAAAACATGATGGCTACATATTGTATGATTCCATTTATATGAAATGTCCAGAATATGTAAGTGCAAAGAAAACAGATGAATGATTCCCAGGGTCTCGCAGGAGGCAGGAATGGAGAGTCACTGCTGTGGACATTCCTTGTGGGGTGATGAGAATGTTCTCAAATGATGATGATGGTTTCATGACTCTGAATGTACAAATGACCACTGAACTGTATACTTTCAAAAGATGAATTTTATGGTATGTGAATTATTGCTTAGGAAAGCCGTGACCAAAAAGTTAAGATCTTGGAGTGTAAAAGGGCAGAGCAAGTGTGGTTGCTTTATCAAGCTGTGCCTACCTCTCTAGAGAATCCCCCCCTCACCGCCCCCAGGAACCACAGAGAGGAGAGGTGACTGGGAAACACTGAGCTCTGTCCGTAAATTCCATTATATTGCTTGGACATCCCTGCCCTGAAATATCCTGAAGACATTGCAGCACCAAATTCAGAAAATTAAACTCAATGCCTGGGTTGGGAGACATCATCAGGAAGGAAGATATTCATGTCACTGAGCCCCTTCTAACATGATAGACAGAATGAAGACCCCTGGACAGACAGACAGACTAGGAAGAGGCACCATCACACAAAGAATCCAAATTCGTTATTGTGGGTGTCTTTGCTCATTATTCTGATGAAAGGTGCGAGCCTGTGCCTTCAGTGCAAATGAAGATCGACATGGAGTATCTGCTGGAAGGTAACAGCATCCCAGCTGGCTGTCGCAGCCTGTGGAACCTGGAGTTAGCCTTAATCAGCATCAGGCACCGTCAACCACGCTCTCTGTGGCTTGTTCTGGGTCACCCTGAAGAGGCCACCAGCTGGTGTTTTGGGAATTGAGCTGATGAGATATTATTATCTGCCAGTCTTCATTTTCAAAACATAAAAAGAGATTCAAATGAATGCAGAGATGCTTGTGTTTAGCTCTCAGCAGAAGTGCGCATGAGGGATGGGAAACTGGTAAGGTTTAAAGGGTGGGGGATTTGAGAACAGAAGCGCTCACAGGAGATGTGCTTGTGATACTAGGAAGCAGGAGGGTGTCCTAAATCCCCCTTTTCTCCCCTGTCTATTCCCAGTATCTTGGTTTAGGGTCTCCTCCCCTTCTTTTTTGTCTTTGAAATTTCCCTTGACAAGTTTCTCTGACTTCTACTTTAACCACGATTTCCAGTTGTGAAGCTGCTGTTCCCTTGCTGAAAAATGCATGGTAACTTAAAAAAATTCTTTTTAAAGTTTATTTATTTTGAGGGGGAGAGAGCGCAAGTGGGAGAAAGGCCATGAGAGAGAGCAAGAGTGAGAGAGAATCCCAAGCAGGCTCCACTCTGTCAGCACAGAGCCAGATGCGGGGCTTGAACTCATGAACTGTGAGATCATGACATGAGCTGAAATCAAGAGTTGGACACTTAACTGACTGAGCCACCCAGGCACCCCCATGGTAAACTTTTCTAGATCACAGGATAAAGTACAAAGTCTTCACATAGGATTCAAGTCCCCCATCAAGTCACAATATACTCATCCACTTTCACTTTCCTGTCATCCGTCCCAAGTCCCTGGTGTGTATTTCAAGCATTTATGGAGCATTTTTGTGTCTTCTTTTCTTCACCTTGGGTATTTTTATTCATCCTTGAAGGCTCAGTTGAAAAGTGTCTCCTCTAAGAAGCCTTTTCTGATTCCTCCAAGCAGGATTAAATACTCCTCCATGGCGTTCTCACAGGCTACGCCCCTTTTCCCAGCACAGAATATTTAGGGTGGGTCAGCCAGTTATCTACACCGGGCTACATGCCATAAGGATTGGCTCTTAGTCACTTATGTGTTCTCAGTCCCTAGTACAGTATGTTCTCCATTGCAGGCTTGCTTTCTCTCTCTCTCCCTCTTTCTCTCTCTCTCTGTTTTAATGAAGGGGATGGACAGTGGGACCAGATAGGCAAATAAAATATAGGCTAAGATGAAATTCAAACTGGGGCGAGGTCATGCTAAAAATCGGAACTTGCATCTTATATTGTTTCTTTGTAAATGAAGGGCAGCATAAATGAAGGCGCTGAGAAGGAAGGCGGCCAGAATTGTCTGGGGACTTTGTGATGTGAAAATGGTGTCCTTACCAGGAAATTAAACTGAGCTCATTATCTCATTAACTTCTGACTGGAGAGGGAATATTCAGCTGAAATTGTATTATCTTTCCAATATGACAAGTTGATAACAACCTGGGATTTTGAAAGACATTTTGTTTTCTTAGCAAGAAATTCCACCAATACAAATGAGTATCCATGGAGAGGAATTCCATTTTAGAAAGATCCTTAAAGGCAAGAACCATGCATGTCTAAATTGCTTTGCGTGCATGATAAATCCCAGTGGTTGATAAAGGTATCTTTACACTAAGATTAAATCTCACCATCAACATATTGGAGCGGTTAACAGTTTTAACTGTTATACAAGATAATTGTGCTTGACCAGTCTTTTTCCTTCTCCCAAGAGATCCTTTGCCATGCAGATAACCATCTCAGTATGCTTATTAGAAGCCACCATTTTTAATGTCCTTCGATTTCCAACGGATATTA
The DNA here is from genome assembly GCF_003009895.1 of Hyaena hyaena. Lineage (NCBI taxonomy): Eukaryota > Metazoa > Chordata > Mammalia > Carnivora > Hyaenidae > Hyaena > Hyaena hyaena. The sequence goes on from NW_024081122.1 coordinate 575,773, forward strand.
CAAATTCTATGTTTGATTAGACTGTTTCCATTACAGCTTGTTTTTCAAAGATGGAAGGAGATAGAGTGAGATTCTTAAATTTGCCTGTTGGTCAGACAAACATCTACCCTACAAAGTAGAGGGGATCTGTGTTTTCGGAAGCAATTATTTTATTTCTAAAGGTAGGGGGAGTGTGATAGAGTGGAAAAACAATGGGGAAGTCAGAGATAAGGATTTTAATTCCAGTTATTCCACATGTTTGTTTATTTTCAATTCCCTGTAAAATAGGTAGAGGACAGGTACCATAAGTGGTTTGGGGAGAAGGGGTCCACAAAGTGGGATCAAAATGGCAGAGCACTTGAGGTCTTGCCTCTGGGCTCACAGAGGCTCCCATGTGTCAGTCTGGGCAAAGCAGGTTGCAGCATGTGCTGAGCCAATATTCTGGGGAATGATTTTAACTGATGTCCTTCAGACCAACCTCTCTTTCTATTGTGCCTCTTAAAGCCTCCAGTTAGTACTCCGTGGTAATGAGTTTAGTAGTTTGAAACTCTAATGGTTATGATCGCTGCTTGCAGGGTGAGTGCCTATAAACACTTTACTTGGGTATGACAGCAAAAGTCTGAGGAAACACCTAGTGAGGTCACTGTTTTGAACAGTAGGCTTCTACACCTGTGTACGGGTGAGCTGAGGGAGCGTTGTCAGGCTGGCCCCAAATTCTCTTTGAAGAATTGAATCTGCTTTATCTCATGAAGGAATGAGCACTTAGGCTTGAGAAACTAAAATTGCACCCCCTTTACCTACTATAGGCTCCCCTCTGTATTTTCCATAGCGAGATGGGCATGGCAGCCAACATGATAAAGAGGTCACATGTAAACAAGTTTAAAGAGCATAGAGAACGATGAATTCTGCCTGGGATCTCTGCATGAAGTTCAAGGTCTGCACTTGGATGAAAGGAACATGGGGTAGAGGTTGCCTAGGAGGGCCGAGATCCAGCTCTTTGGGGCTGTGGAAGGAAGGGGCGGGGAAAGTAGTTTCTCGGTGTCTGCAAATAACTTTGCACGAAGATGAATGGATATTACAGGTGGCTGAATTAATTAACTCCAAATCCCAACACCCCCGAACATCCGGTGCTGGGATTAGGGAATCAGAGCTAGTTTACTAGTGAATCCCAAATCTCAGACATTATTTGGATTCAAATTGGAACTGTTGCAGAGGGATCCAGGTGGGAAAAAGATTAGGGAAATAGGGTGGTTGGATTTTCCTGTTCTCCTCTGGGAAAAATGATGGACTTTTTTACTCTTTCTTCTTCTGTTCTCTCATACATCTCATACTCTTTCTTCTTTATGTCTCTTCCATTGACCATCCTTCCTCTTTTCCTTCTCCTCTCTGTCCACCCATCACTCTGCCTCCCTCGTCCATGGGATGCCTCTTCTCATCGCTTTTCACTCCCGTCAACCACTCTTCACCAGTTCCCTGCCTCCTCTCTCTTTCTGCGTTCCCCCTTCCTTTATTTGGGGTTTATTTTTGCTGCAAGGCACAAGCGTACTTCTGCTTGATATGTGTCTCTCCATTCTGGAATGTCTGACTCAACTAAAAAAAGTGAAAAAAGTACTGCCAGGATGCAAGTGAACGGCCATCAAGAATGGCAGCGTGCAGTAAGGGAGGTGATTTTGAGGCTGTGTTAATGTGGAATGGGGACCCCGCCCCGGGGTGAGCACATCAGTCGCAGATGGAGTTTTGGGTTCATGAGGACCAGGTGTCCTGTCATCACGTTCGGAGAACACTGGGTATCCTCAGCTTCTACAGAAATGTTTTTTTTTAATGTTTGTTTATTTATTTTGAGAGAGAGAGCATACTCAGTGGAGGGGCAGAGGGAGAGGGAGATAGAGGAGAGAATCCCATGCACGTTCCGCACTGTCAGCGCAGAGCCTGACTCAGGGCTCGAACTCACGAACTGTGAGATCATGCCCTGAGCTGAAATCAAGGGTTGGATGCTTAATTGAGCCACCCAGGCGCCCCTATGGCAATGTGTTTCAGGAAAAAAAATGAGACTTAAGGGGACATTAAGTCAGGGGAATCTATTATATGTAGAGATTTCAGAAATAGGGGTGGGAGGCGCCTGGGTGGCTTAGTTGGTTAAGCGCCCGACTTTCGCTTAGGTCATGATCTCACGGTTCGTGGGTTCGAGCCCCGCGTCGGGCTCTGTGCTGACTGCCAGCTCAGAGCCTGGAGCCTGTTTCAGTCTGTGACTCCCTCTCTCTCTGACCCTCCCCTGCTCACGCTGTCTCTCTCTCTCTCTCTCCCAGAAATAAATAAAACATTAAAAAAATAATAAAAAAAAAATAGGGGTGGGATGGAGTTGATGAGAAAAGAAATTTCCAGTAGATTATGATATTCCTCCCAATTTACCTTTGGGCCTTGTATCCCTGGGGATGGGCCTTTGCTATGTAAACAGCGGCAATGATATTATAATGAACTGGGCTATGGAGTCAGCCTGACTAAAGTGTGACTTGTCACTCAGCCATTCATTGACTATTTGACCTTGGGAATATTATTTAGATTTCATAAGCCTGGATTTACATACCTTAAGAAGGCCGGAAGAAGCCTGCCTAGAGAGATTTCGATGATAATGCCTGTGACGAGCCTGGAAGGTGGTGTGCATTCACTAAGGGTAGCTGCTGAGATTATTATGCCCCTCAGAAAAAAGCCCTATGCTCCTGCTATAGGAGGCCTATACCCTGCTCCTGAAATGATCACTTGGGACCGTCACATGCTTTCAGAAAGAATGGTAGAGTTTTATGTATTAGTGGAGCAGCTAAGTACAGTGTCTCAGACCAGGGTCAGCAAACTTTCCCCGTAAAGAGCCAGTTGGTAAATATCTCAGGTGAGGCGGGCCATAGGCTCTGTTCCAACTGTTCGACTCAGCAGCCTTGGACAGTCGGTCCATGAATGAGCGTGACGGCGTTCCGATACCCCTTCATTTCTGGCTGCCAAGATTAGGATCTCATACACTCTTTCTGTACCACGGGACATTGTTTTTCATTTGATTTTTTTCCTTCTAACCATGGAAAACCACAAAGACCGTTCTTAGCTAGTGGGCCACGCGAAACTAGGAAGCTGGCCAGATCTGACCTGAGGGCTACAGATTCCCGACCCTTGTCTTAGAGCCAGTGAGATGCTAGGACTTCAGTTTGCTTCCTTCCTTTGGGTCACAGACTCAGAAGCACAGAGACTCGTTGCTAGGGCTGGAGTCTCTCTGCTGCTGCTCAGCAGAGCTGAGACTGGGATGTCGATCTTTTAATTACAGGTCTCGTGACATGTGGTCCCTGCTGGAGTTTTGCTGACTTCTATTTCTTCTCTGCTCTAAAACTTCCCTTGGTCTTGATACTGTTATATCATTTGTTTCTCTCAGAAGATGTTCCCCAATCATCTTGTGTGTATTGATTGCTACAGAGATCCCATCACTAGGCACGGGAGGCGGGGTCAGATGATTCAGGGACTGGGAAGTTGACAGGCCTTGTCTGAGGCCATATGGAAAATGTGGCACATTGCAGAGCTCACGCCCTACCAACAGAGAAAATCCTATTCAGCGTTGATGACTGTGCCCTTCAGGAGTGAGCCCAGCGACTTCCAGACTTTTCAGGAGATACTAGAAATCTGTATCCTTATGTGGAATTTCAAGATATTAGCACAATTTGTAAAAAGCCCATGATGGGGGCACCTGGGTGACTTGGTTGGTTAAGTGTCCGACTCCCAATTTTGGTTCAGTTCATGATCTTCTGGTTCAGAGAATCAAGCCCTGTGTTGGGCTCTGGGCTGACAGCACGAAGCCTGCTTGGGATTCTCTCTCTCTCTGCCCCTCCCCTGCTCACACGTGTGCACTCTCTCTCTCTCTTTCTCTCTCAAAATAAATATACCTTAAAAAAAAGAAAAAACCCATGATGACCAGGCAAAGAAAGCATGACTAAAAAGCTATAGCCAGCCTTCAGGAGATCAGTTTGTAATCTTTATCTGCGACTCGTCATTTCTTCATGGCACAACAGAAACATGAAATACAAATATTTTGAAGAGGCTTTCTTGTTTCATTTAGAAATATAGGTGTTAAAATGTATTGATTCAGAAGATGACAAGTAAAAATATTTGTTGGAAAGGTGGCAGTAATGAAGACTGGTCTAGGATAAGCAGGTGGCCTTTACTTACCTTGTGACCTGCGTGATGATTGTACTTGATAACAGACCTGCCGGGCAACTCTGGAGTTCTGGAGGGGTACTCAGCAGAAATTGCAAAGCATCTCAGAGATGCGCTACAAATCCTCAAATTTTAAGACTGAGACTGGCTTAAAGCCTCCTGAAACCTTGTATTGCTTTTCTTTCTTCACCAACAAAGCACCAACAATCACAGCGGTCGTTTTGTTTATTGAAGAACTGAGATTCTCAGGTGACTTGCTTTCCCTCATTTCACAGATACGTAAAGTAATACACTTCTCTCTGAGGTGCCACCTCACTGTGGAGGGTTAGATATGAAGTGGGGAGTGGGGGCAGGAGCTGATTCTGGGATGGTGTCACTGGGGAAGAGAGGAGGGTCCTCACGACGGTGACAGAGTGGCTGTACAGAAATCAGCTACATTACAGGGTCCTGGGTTTGGGTGTTCAGGATAAGCTGGACTGGCTACATGGCAGTCATCTGGGGGCTGACAGATTCTTGGACCTCGTCCTTAGACTCTGATCAGTGAATCTGGGTTCTTATGGGGATGTTCACTGAGAAAATCCACCCAGATGCTTCTGATTCTTAGCCAGCTTTGGGAGCCACTAGCTAACTGTAGGATCAGGAATGCTCTTAAAATTCCCGGAGAAACCCCCTTGGAGGGGTGTGGAGCCCAAGCTAGGGAACACCATGAGGGGTGATGTGTATTGCTATGGAAGTAATAGAAACCACAAAAGTTGAAAATTGAGATACAAACGAAACATACTTTCTATAGACAGAGCAGTCTCCCTTGAGGAAAACCAACACTAGAGGGTTCTTGGCCATAAATTCTTAGCCGTAGATTAATCTGGGGTGCCGCAGTTTGAAAGCCCACACCTCCTATGCTCATCCAACGTTTCTTAGTCATTTTTTCCAACAGGTAAATCTGGAGCTACCTGTACAGTCAGGATTGGCACTTATGGGTTTGTGGGTCTTTGGAAGAGCAATTCTTATCATTTTTCTGTCTAGCGTATACTCAATTGAGCAGGGTCACATTTCCCACCCAGCCTTTCTGTTCTCACTTGTCACCTAAAAAAAAAATTGTTCCTTTTTTAAATGTTATACAAATATTAAATGCTTGTCTCCCGCAATGTGGAGATCACTGCTCCCGCTTGGCAGGGAGTTTGGTAGATAGGCACCAACCATGGCTACCGTCATTTCTTCCTCTCCTGGTAGCATGTGCTGCTCCTCATATTGAGAGGTAGAGTCCACTCTTCATCTTTCCTGGCTTTGGGATGGGCTCTGACCCCAGAGCATGCTCTAGAAGTGATGTGGTGCCTGTAGGCAGCGTCCAACGCTGCCCTTTAGAAACCTGCCACCATATAAAAGGTTTCCTTATTGTGAGCCCTTCATGCGCTGAGGAGTTACCACACGGAGAGGTCATACCCCACAAGAGTGATATCCTGTGTAGGGAGATCAGTTCTCCATGGTGTTCCTACATGTTTTGACAGTGTTTGTCTTGGACTCTCTTTTCAAGGGTGTTTGGATAACAGAGATCCTGGGAGGACAGAGGTAGCGTCTTCGTCCCAATAAAGGCCAGGTTTGTTTCTTGACCAGGGTACTGGTGATAATGTTTCCTCCCTCAGAGACAAAGTTGGACATGTTTGTTAGCAGCCCCCTTGTAAGACTTGGAGTTTTCTAAGCCCAGGGTTCCTCAGCTGTGGCACAAAGCTGCTCTGTGTCCCTGAGTCACTCCACATTGCTGCCTGGGGACAGACAGCAGGGGACCCTGCAGCAGACCAGAAGCTTATGCTGCACCCTGTACCGTGAGCCATAAGGCCCTCTCAGTTGCTCACGTAGGACCTCTGCCAGCATCTCTGAGAGTGCGACAGACTAACTCGTTCATTTGCAAGTGGGGTAAATCGCAGATCCTTCACATTTCTCAATTCCTGGCCAGCCCCTAGCTATAGATGCAGTTCAGGTACCACGGCCATGTGAACTGAAGCAGCGGTATCTGAGTGACAACCTTCTTGAGCATCTCAGCCCCAGTAGATGCCACATGAAAAAGAAGTGCTGAGCCCAGCCCCTGGTGCAGAATCATAAAAAGTAACGTATTGTTGTTTAAAACTGAGTGTGGGGACGATTTGATGCACAGCATGATTGAAAAGAGGGAACACAGCTGTCATTATTTCCTGAGAGCAGCCCAGATGGTTTCCATCATCCCTTCTGGTCATTACTCATAAATCCCCACATACCTGGAATCTTACTTTAATATTCAAATAGATGTGCCTACATCTTAGATATCTATATTTCAAAATTGAACATAGAAGCTCAATGATGGCCAACGGGCCCCCTTTGATGATAGGATAAAATTTAAGGTTCTGTCTCCTATCTTTGATCTATTAGATATTATTGTCTGTAGCTTCCCGGCCAGAAGTTTTCTTTCAGTTTTTGTTTTTTGTTTTTTTTTTTTTTTTGCTTTCTTTTGGCTCTGAGCTCTAACTTCTACTGTTCCTTTGTATGAGCATGCCCTTCCTCTGTCACTACTAAGTCAGACCCACCCCTCTAGCTCATACTCTTGTTGATTTTCCCTTCTACAAAATTCCTGTGGCCTTTAGGATCAGTGCTATGTAGATTATTTTTCTTAAAGATTGTTTTTTCTTATGTTTATTTTTGAGAGAGAGAGATAGAGCACAATCAGGGGAGGTGCAGAGAGAGAGGGACAGAATCGAAAGCAGGTTCCAGGATCTGAGCTGACAGCTCAGAGCCCAATGAGGGGCTCAAACTCACAGACTGTGAGATCATAACCCAAGCTGAAGTTGGACACTTAGCCAATTGAGCCCCCCAGGCGTCCCATTGCTATGTAGATTATTAATCACATGCTGATGTAATGTTGTATTCTAAAAAGTGGCTTCTTATATACAAAAGCAAATATATTCATTATAAAACAAATTCAAAGCTACAGCTCTTCAGATGGAACAAAGCTCTCATCTCACCTCCTACATCCAACCTCTTTAACTTCCTGCTCCTACGTTTTCTGACCTTTTTATCCACACCCGTACACACATAGGCCCACATTGACATGTGATCATTTTTGAGGATGAAAAATCATAAATAATTTTTAAATTACGTAATATACTTTATTTTTATGTGAAATTACTGGAACACAGGTGTCACTGACATCATTCTCAATACTAGAATTAGCCCAACATGTGTTGAGTTGGGGAATATCATTAAGTTTGAAGAACAAAAAAAGACTTCAATCAAAGTAATTCTTTTTTTTTTAGGTTTATTTATTTATTTTGAGAGATAGGGCGGGGGGAAGAGGCAGAAAGAAAGAGAGGTAGAGACTGAGAATCCCAAAAGGGCTTCATGCTGAGCACAGAGCCTGTCATGGGGCTCAAACTCATGAACCATGAGATGATGACTTGAGTGGAGATCAAGAGTTGAGTGCTTAACTGACTGAGCCTCCCAGGTTCCCCAAAGTAATTCTTATACATGATAAAAACTGATATGTCAATCTGACATGTTATGACCGAAAATTAAATTAGAGCCATGCAATGAATGATTTGGGGTAAAAGAGTATGTGCTTTGAATGCATTTTGATATACATTGGTCAACTGCAGAATTTATACTTGTTTATCCATATTCCTTCAGTGTAAGAGAAAGTGTATCCCCCCCCCAAGACTGGGGAGATAGATATATATTTGGGGATACAAGTTCAATACTCCTTTTCTTACTTATCATCCTAGTGCTTTGTGCTATACAAAGAGCATTCACAAATAGCATATCCTTTGATCTTCACAACAATGCCAGCAGTAGGAAGGGCAGAACTTTTCCTTCTCACTTTATAGAAGAGAAGATCAAAATTCAGAGAAGTCAAATAGTTCAGGCAGCTTGCATAGTTTGCAAGAGAGCTCAAGAAGGAGTCTCAGTTCCTCTGTGCCTTCTCTGGTTCTCTCAGGCACCCCTCCAGAAGTTTCCCCTGGAGAGGATGGTGTGGGAGCCGGGGCACTCCCTATCTGGGAGGTGGTGTGGAGCTGCAGTTTCTAGCCTGGCTCTATGAGATTCTAGATGCACTCTGCGACTTTTTTGTTTGGACCGCCTAATGTGCCTACTAATATTTCACTGGCTTCTTAAAGGCCACAGATGTTGATTTCCCTCTCTCAATGAAGTGTCATATTAAGGACACATTGAAGAAAATGTGAAAGATCCACCCCTTTCTTCATTAATCACAGCAGCTTCTGTGACCTCAAGGTAGATGGGACAACGCGGGCAAGAGAGGGATGAGGTTTGGTGTGTGTGCATTTCAGTTACTGACTGGACCGTCAGCGGCTCCCCTCCCCTAAGCTGCCAGGCGGCATCTGCAGAGTGATGGAGAGTGCCCCGCCCCTCTGGCATGCCAGCAAACCTTGCTAATGTAATGGAAATGATAATTATTCCCAGTCCCAGGCATTTCATTTCTTCCGGACTGCAGGGGTATTAACGTTGATTAAATACATATGCTTTGGGTAGACAGCTCCTCCAGTCACATATGGAGAGATCAGTCATTTTTATGCTCAGGAAGAGGGAGATACCAAAGCGACAGGAGCCACACCAAGACAAAGCTGGGGTTAGGCAATAGGGACTGAAGGGGTCCGCGTCCTTTGTTACAGGCGAGGCAGAGGCACACACCCAAAGACTTTAAGGTAATTCTCTGTATCGTACGGATGAAAAAAAAAATCTCAAAAATGTTTATTAAAGTTAAAATTCAAGGGGGTACCTGTTGGTTAAGTGTAAAACTTTGGCTCAGGTAATGATCTCATGGTTCATGAGTTCGAGCCCCATATTGGTCTCTGTGCTGACAGCTCGGAGCCTGACCCCTGCTTCGGATTCTGTGTCTCCCTCTCTCTCTGCCCCTCCACTGCTTGTGTGCTCTCTCCCAAAAATAAATAAACATTAAAAATATTAAAAAGTAAAAGTTAAAATTCAACTTTAATCTTAATAGAATTTGCAATTTCGCTCTTCTTTAAAAAATATACATTTGACAAATATGAATAATGTATAACCATTTGTCTAAAACTTGCAATTTAGGGACAAATGCATGGATGTGTGTTTTGGATCATAGATTGGAAGGACTGGTACATTATACAGTGTGTGGGCAATGACTCCTATGTCCTCAGACTTCAGTGGCTTTTAAAAAATATATTTATTAAAACAACTGCAACATTTCTCAAAGCCAACAAGGGATGTACGTCTCGTTTTGATTCCTATGTTTAATTAATCACAGCTTGATTTTCCACACCATTGGTGTGTGGAAATGTTAAGAGACTACTATAAACAGGCATTGGAATAGTTGATGCCGGATCCTGAGGTGAAATTTTGGAATGCTTCACTTCTTTATAGTCAGCCTCAACCAGTCTGTCCAGGTGACGATGTAGTAAGAGCTCACAGCTTCATTGGCATTGATGGGTGTAGTGGATCTGGCTGGCAAGATGGCGGTTTGGGCAATGGTTGTTGTGGTTATTCTCTGGGGCTATAGAGAGATTTTGTTTGGGCACATTGTACTTGTTTCAGAACAAGGAAAGTTCCTCCCCACTCCGTATATTAGAATATTTATGAGGAGGAAATTCATATAACTGGATACACAAAAGTTTAAAAAAATATTTTTAATATTGTATTTTATTTTATTTTTTAAAGAAATGTTTAATGCTTATTTATTTTTGAGAGACAGAGCATGAGCAGGGGAGGGGCAGAGAGAGAGGGAGACACAGAATTTGAAGCAGGCTCCAGGGTCTCAGCTGTCAGCACAGAGCCCTACGTGGGGCTCAAACTCACGAGCTATGAGATCATGACCTGAGCTGAAGTCAGATGCTTAACTGACTGAACCACCCAGGCACCCCTATTTTTAATATTTCAAATACTAAATTTAAAAAAGACACATTTTGGCCAATATTAGAACTCCAATTTAATTCTTAAAAACACACTTTTATTGCTTGTTATGTTCTAAGTTTAAAAAGATGAAGAAAAAAGTTAAGATCACCCCAATCCTGTCATTCAGAAATAACCAATGTTAGTATTTTAGTACATTTACTTTTGTTCATTCATGACTTAGGATAGAGTTGTCATCATAAGAATTTATCCTCTGTGAAAGTCATGGAGGAAACTTAAAGGCATATCACTAAGTGAAATAAGAATTTACCTTGATTTTTTTTTGGTATAGGTGTTTCCCCATATCTTAAAACTATTTTAAAATATAATTTCAATAATTTCACACAAAATCAGTTTTTAAAATATATTTATTTTTTTGATTGTAATAGTACCAAATATTCTTATTAGAAAATTTGGAAACTTGAGGGGCGCCTGGGTGGCTTAGCTGGTTAAGCGTCCGACTTTTGCTTAGGTCATGATCTCGCAGTTTGTGGGTTCGAGCCCCGCGTCAGGCTCTGTGCTGACTGCCAGCTTAGAGCCTGGAGCCTGTTTCAGAGTCTGTATCTCCCTCTCTCTCTGACCCTCCCCTGCTCATGCTATCTCTCTTTCTCCTAGAAATAAATAAAAATATTAAAAAAAAAAGAAAGTTTGGAAACTTGAGAACATAAAGAATGTAAATCATAAAAGAGCCCATCAAGTCATAAACAGTTACTATTTTTAATGTATTTCCCTCTCTCAATTTCCTCCCCTCCTTCCTCCCTCCTTTAATCAAATTTACATGTTATACATACACATGCACACGCTATATGTGTGGATGTGCCAAATTTTGAAAGAAATGAATTATTATCAATCCTTTTTAAAAACCTACTTGTTTGAATTTTTTTCAATGGCATTACTGAATTTTTGAAAACCGTAATTTAATGGCTATATAATATTTTACTGCATGGATGTACCATAATTTACTTAACGAATCTTATTTTTTGATACTGAGATTGGTTGGAACTTTTCATTATTGTAAATATTGAAGTAAATTTCATTCATGTATAAAATCTTGTGAACCCATCATTACAGACTTTCTTTCTTAGGAAAAAGTCTCTTAGGAGATTTTCTTTTTTTTTTCTTTTTTTCAAATAGTTTATTGTCAAATTAGTTTCCACATAACACTCAGTGCTCATCCCCACAAGTGTTCTTAGGAGATTTTCTTAGAAAGAGGATAAAACTGGGGCTTCCTGGCTGGCTCGGCTGGTTAAGTGTCTGACTCGTAGTTTCAGCTCAGCTCATGACCTCATGGTGAACTTACTCATGTGATGTTGGCACTGACAGTGCAGAGCCTGCTTGGGATTCTCTCTCTTCCCTCTCTCTCTGCACCTACCTCACTCATGCTGTCCTCAGTCTCTCTCAAAATAAATGAATAAACTTTAAAAAAAAAAAAAAAAAGAATATAGTAGAGCCGAAGGGCACATTGTGAGGCTGCTGCCATGTACTTCAGGTGACTTTCTAGAAGGTTCTCCACATCTCCAGTGGGCTTGTTGCACTGCATTCCGCCCCATGATGCCTCCTGCCTACTCCACTGCTGCTCATCTCGTGAACAGGAAAAAGACCAGCTATTCCTCTAACTTTTTAAAATTAAAATTAATTAGAAACAATTTTTATTGAAGTATAATAGACATAGGATATTATAGTAATTTCATGTGTACCTGACATGTGATTTGACATGTGTATACATTGCAAACTGATCACTACAATGTCTGGTTACCATTTGTCATCATTCAAAGTTAATACAGTATTATTGACTATATTCCCCATGTTGTACCTTACATCTTCATGGCTTTTTTTTTATAACTGGATGCTGATTGATACCTTTTGGCCACCTTCATTCATTATGCCTGTGCCCCTAATCCCAGCCCCCTCCAAATACCCCTTACCTTAGGTAACCACCACTCTTCTCTATATCTAGGTATCCGGGTCTTGTTTTATTTTCTTTGTTTTGTTTTGTGTTTTAAATTCAACTTATAAATGAAATCATGAGGTATTGGTCTTTGTCTGACTGATCCACTCAAATCCATCCATGTTGTAAATGGCAAGGTTTCGTTCTTTTTTATTGTTGAGAAGCATTCCATTTCATGTACCTATGAAAGATACACACAAAGATACACACCATGTCTTTACCCATTCATCTATCTGTGGACACGTCAGTTGCTTTTATATCTTAGATATTATAAAGAGTGCTACAAGGAACATTGAGGTGTGTATATCTTTCTGAATTAGGTTTTCATTTTCTTCACATAGAGATTCCAGAAGTAGAATTGCCGCCATTTTTAACAGATGAAGAAACAATGGTCCAGGTAACCTCACCAAAGATCACATGGACAAACAAACAGTTAAGGGGAGTAGCTGAGAGATCTGAATCTTAATTCAGTGCTAGATCCTTAAAACAAAATAAAGTGAAATAAACATAGTTTGTGATGTCCCAGAGGCAATGGAATGATAAAAAGCAACGAGAGATACAAATCAACAGGTCTTCTGGCACTTTCGCTGGTCATTTGGAGACTCTGAGGGGAGGGACCAAAATAGCTCTTGCTCTCGTATGTAATTGCCTTAGTCTGTCTAGGGAAAAAAGCGTGAGGGCTCTAATTTGCAGAAGTCACAAAGTAAAGTGCTTCGAAATGTACTTAAAAAAAATCAAAGTGCTGAGACAGCTTTGTTCCCCAATAACCACAATAGAAATTTGGGATAGTTATAGTTTTAATCAGATGTTTAAGGAATCCATGTGGTTATTCTCTTGGTGGTTGTATTTTTCCTTTTTGATAAAGAAGGCGCTAAAGTTCCTCAGGATGAATGTTTCTGACCTAGATTAAACTAATAAAAAGCAACACTCAAACTGTTAACTCTTTGATGGCTCACTGTTGTTTTTTTAAAAATTTTTAATGTTTTTATTTATTTCTGAGAGAGAGAGAGACACTTAACATGAGCAGGGGAGGGTCAGAGAGAAAGGGAGACACAGAATCCGAAAGAGGCTTCAGGCTCTGAGCTAGCTGTCAGCACAGAGCCCAACACGGGGCTCGAACCACAAACCATGAGATCATGACCTGAGCCGAAGTCAGACGCCCAACCGACTGAGCCACCCAGGTGCCCCGATGGCTCACTATATTTGAAGGGAAGAACCAGAATCCCGAAAACTGGGCAGTGATCACTCAATTCGGCACAGACACCTACAGCTGCCCCCTGATCCTGTTCACATCTGGATCAGTTTCCCAAGTCCTGGAAGCCTGAGCTGGTGTTTCACTGAGGGATATTTACTCCCACACAGCTGTTCAGCAGTAGGAGCAGAAAATCAACTCAGATACAATTAATACATGTTGTAATAAGGGGACATCACCACGAGAAATAGTTGCTGAATTGATTCTGATGATGCTGAGGAGGGTAACTATAATGATAATGGTGATTAATATACCCATTACTGGGTGCAGACTCAAAGAAGGAGCCGATTTTTATCCTGCCTTTGTTGATGCTCTTGCCATCTTTCATGTTCCAGTTCCCCACATAGATCATCGAAGGAAAGACATTCAGTGTAACTCAGGTAGATGATGGGATGACACCTAAATGCCGGTATGATTTTCTTAATTTTTTTTTCCTGGATAGAGATAACCTTGTGTGAGATTGCTAGAGTCCTTATCGACAGAATCTTGGAACAGGAACATCCAGACTGCTCAAGCCAAGTACGAGAGGGCCCGGGGAGACTCTGATGGTTCAGAATTCCTCCTGTCTTGAGGGAGCACGATGAGAACAGTTCTCCCGGATGCCAAATCTCCGTGGCCTGTGGGAGTTCCCACACGCCTCCCACCACTGCACATGGAGGGCCGTTCTTTACGGAGACCTGTTGTGACAGCCGCAGACCGTTTAGCCGCTGCAGGACCCGAATGCAGTTAGTCCCCGGTCACGTGACAACCTGAACTATGCCATATTGCCCCACGTACAGATCCATTGGCCTGGGTAATGGAGGTCACTAAACTTTGCTTAGTTTAATGGACTCATAAGGTTGAAAAGAATAGCTAAGATCTGTGCACCCAATTCTCCTTTATTTCACAGATTAAGTGTAGGGATTTGTGACCCTTTAAGACTCTCTTAAAATCGAGGCCTGAAGTCACACCACTGGAGATGACGTTAGTATGGGAGCATGATGGCGCTCACTGTGGCATCTTATCGTCTGGGTTCAATTCCAGACTTCTCCCCTTTTCCACTGGAGTAATTGTGGACACATCACTGACCCTGGTGTTACAGTGGTGTCGTGATTAAAATGGAGACAAAGTCGTATGGACCATACAGTACTGCTTTTTGTTTATTTTAAAGATTTTATTTTTTTAAGTAAGCTCTACACTCAGTTTGGGGTTCGAATCTACAACCCTGGGATTAAGAGTCACATGCTTCAGGGGCGCCTGGATTGTTCAGTCAGTTTAAGTGTCCGACTTTGGCTCAGGTCATGATCTCACAGTTTGTGGGTTCAGACCCTACATGGGGTTCTGTGCTGGCCGCTCAGAGCCTGGAGCCTGTTTCAGATTCTCTGTCTCCCTCTCTCTGCCCCGCCCCTGTTCACACTCTTTCTCTGTCTCAAAAATAAATAAACACTATAAATTTTTTTTTAAAAAATCATTTAAAAAAAGCCACATGCTCCACTGACTGAGCCAGCCAAGTGACCCCTCACAGGACTGTTTTGATGGTTAATACGGTAATACATGTGAGAGACTGACACAAGATGAACGCTCTGTAAACTTTTGCTGAGTGCAAATGTGGTCTGCATTCAGTAAGAGCTGGACTTGAGTCACGTGGGAACAGTGACTGTTGGAGATAGACAGCTTTTGTGACCCGGGGGAGGTCCTGGCTGGGAGATAACAGCAGGGAAGACAGCTTCCTCCTGCCTAGGCCACCTCGAATGTTAGCTATGTTTGCTGTTATGCTCACCGTTACACCCACTGCCTGTAGATCACAAATGCCCCAGAGGAGAAACAAAGCTTGGTAGAACCTTCCTCCAAAAGGGTGGCAGTGTTAGAACCATCAGTTGGGTGTCTGTCTCAAGCATCTCTCACAGGCTAGTGGGTCTCAAACTTGACTGTGAAGGGAATATTACAAATACAGATTCCTGGATCTGCCTTCTTGAACTCCAGTGGTTTCAAGTGAATATCCTGCATTTTCAAATGGATTCTCCAGGGGATTCTGAAGTAGCTGTCTAATTTGAGAAACAATGATCCAATGTTTTCGTTTTTCAAGATGTGGGGACGTGAGCCCCCCGCCAGCCAGCATGTCGGTGGCAGCATGGGGCCTGGGAGCCGGATGACCCGCTAGCCCCCTGCAGGCTCCAACAGCCCAGATCCTATAGAGGAAGCCCAGGAAGGGGAACGTCTCACTACTCAGCATCATGACTTCTCTTTCCCACCAGTTCTCTAGACTCGGGGCCTTCCAACTTTTTTCTTTTCTTTAAAAAAAAAAAAAATTTTTTTTTTTTAGCATTTATTCAGTTTTGAGAGACAGAGAATGAGTGGGGAAGGGGCAGAGAGAGAAGGAGACACAGAATCTGATACAGGCTCTGAGCCATCAGCACAGAGCCCGATGTGGGGCTCAAACCCACAAACTGTGAGATCATGACCTGAGCCTAAGTCGGATGCTTAACTGACTGAGCCACCCAGGTGCCCCAGCCTTCCGACTTTTTTCATTTAAGCTTCTGACTCTCTAATTTGACCATCAGAAGTAAATCCTGGAAGATCATTTTGTGAGCATTTCTTTTCTGTTTTTTAATGTTTATTTATTTTTGAGAGACAAAGTGTGAGCAGGGGAGGGGCAGAGAGAGAGGGAGACACAGAATCCGAAGCAGGCTCCAGGCTCTGAGCTGTCAGCACAGAGCCCGACGTGGGAATCGAACCCATGAACTGTGAGATCATGACCTGAGCTGAAGTCGAAGTTTAACTGACTGAGCTGCCCAGGCGCCCCATGAGCATTTTTAAAAAGGATCTGGAGACGTTTGCTGTAATGAGGCATGAGTGGCATTTTGCCCACCTGGAGAAAATCAAAGAAGGATGAAAGGCTGGGGAAGATGGGGGGCCTCGGCCACTGCAGGGGCTGCTGGAGGTGCCCATGGAGACCTGGCCCCCCACCCCTGGCCACCGCCACCCATTATGACCCTCCATCTGCAGGGCACCCAGAAAAGGCGCTGGTTATGGGGACCACACTTAACCACCATGTCACCAAATGTGCTTTTATGTTATTTTTAAGTGAACTTACCAGTGAGAAGATAAACTTCATTCCCCAAGCCCCTTCCAGCAAGCCCACTGTGAACACTGCTTACATGTGCCCATCCATGTTCTAGGCCAGGCAACTAGTCATTTGCTGGCATTCTGTACAGAGGTAGCTGGACACGAGCCTCCCTTCTTAATAACATCATGTTCATGATAATAACATGTCCCTTTTTTTTTTTTTTTTTTACAGTGTGTCAGGTACAATGCCAAAGGCATGCTGTGTGTAATTTCTCATTTATTCTGCACACAAACCCTGTGGGTTAACTAGTATTATTACCGTTTTACGAATGTAAAGCTGAGACTTAGTGAGGTTAAGTCAGGTGTCCAAGGGTACACTCAAGTAAGAGGTTCAGGAAGGGCCCCAGCAAGGTCAGACCCCGTGACCGCCAGGCCCGTGTTCCTCACCGCTGTGTTTTACCGCATCTCTCAGAAACTCTATCTGCCGGCTTGTGCTGGGAACGGGCAGACCTCACGTGAGGTGGGAATGGTATGACATGCTTGACGCTTGGGGTCTATCACTGTTCCTCAAGTTGGTGACATCTCTCCCATATTTGGCTGCAGCCAGCTGAAGGGCCGCCTTGGTTAGAAAGGGAGACAATGGAGGGGAGAAAAGAGGGAAAGCGGAGAGAATGTCATTTGTTTAGACCCAGTTGGTAAGAGAATAGAAAGTCCTCAGTTTCCCACTGAGTTTTGCTTGACCTTAACCCTCAGGTGAAGGGGCTCAGAGAACACTGGAATGCAAGGAGGCGGTCGGGGGGGGGGGGGAGGATAGAGATGGAAATATGGATGATGTGAACTTTGGAAAATTAGACATGTTTTTCTGCTTCCTCATGTTCCTCGGTGACATACAGCTCCCAAATGGGCAGTAGGCCATAGACACCAACTCCCTCCCTCCTGTCCAGTGGGTCACTTCTCCCAAGAGTCGGCCCCCTGAGGGTTAGTCTCACTATTGTTTCACTCATCAAAGCTTCCTGTGCTTTGAAGGGACCTGGCTGTGACCTGTGATAAATACCAATTACCTGGAGCCCATCTGTCTTGTTTTGGCCATATTTACACGGTGGTGATTCCTTTCTAATCATATTTTTTTCTCTTCATCAGCCACCATCCATCCCATGGTCTACTCAGTGAAGGAAGGAGACAGAGATGGATTCTAAAGTGGCTGGACAGCAAGACTCCGCACGGACACGTCCTTCCTCCCCCTTCCGTTCCTCAGCCTCCCAACAGGTGAGTGTAAAGAAGCGCACGTTTTCCTTTGTGAGCCACGTCTTGAAGGAGTTCTCTCCCTTGGCCGTCCCACCAAATTCAGCCATAATGCAGCATAATGCAATGCAGGAGATGGCAGACAGAGCTGAGCAGTATATTTATCAGCCGTGATCCGTGTAGCCTGGGAACACAGTGTGACAGAACGGCAACCTCGCAGCTGGTTTCCTGCTTCTACCCTCGCCACCCCAGAGCGTATTTTGCACAAAGTTAACAGAGTGAACGGGTCACAGCACATCTGGGTTCTAAGCCGGCCACGGATTCCCTTCTCACTCAGAATAAAATCCAAGCTTCTCAGCATGGCTTATCCTTCACAATACATTTTGGCCCACTAATACTTCTCTCTTATCCCCTGTCTCCCCCCACTCACTCCCCACCCCCCACCAGCTACATCAGCCTCTTTGCTGTTACTTAAGCAGAGATGATCCCTCCCTCAGGGCTCCGTGTTTACTTCTTCCGCTCCATGGATTGCTCCTTTCCGGCTATCCTAATTGATTGTTCCCCCATTCTTTTTATTCTCCCTCAGGATATCATCAGTGAGATCATCCATGATTACCCTAAATAAAGTACCAGACTCTTCTAACGTTTAACTATTATTAGGTTTTGACAGCACTTACAGTTGGATCTGTTATACATTTGTTTATTGCCTGAATGGCCCTACTAGTTTGTAAGCTTAATAAGAGCAGGGACATTGTCTATTTCTATCACAAGTGCCTAGATAGAGTAGGGGTTGGTGCATAGTAGGTGCTCAGTCAGTAGCTTTTGAACGAATAGATGTAAAAGATGCCCTAAAGCAGGTCTCTTGAGGAGAGCAGGTGTGACTAGATACTGTAGTGATTGCTAAATTCCCAGTGTTCTCCCTGTATCAGGGTTTACATATCTCTCAACCCTTCCACACCTATCCTGATGGAAGGTTGTAAGAAATGGCCACGATTTCTTTGTATACATGTCATTGCAATGTAACCTTGTTGCTTCTTTTAAAAAGTGAGTCCCAACTCTCAGACTAAATTGTGACTTGCTTTGGCCAATGGACACTCAGACTTGAAGAATGTTTGCACAATGAAGCCTGCTTCCCTTGGGGCCCTGAACCCTTATGTGAGCAGGATATGACTACTCTGAAGCCTGCTTCCCTTGGGGCCCTGAACCCTTATGTGAGCAGGATATGACTACTCTGAAGCCTAATAAGAGGCATGTGGTCCAGTTGTCCCAGTGCCCCAGCTGGCACTGAGCCCCACACTTAGAAGCTGAGTCACTGGGGGCGCCTGGGTGGCTCAGTCGGTTGAGCGTCCGACTTTGGCTCAGGTCATGATTTCACGGTCTGTGTTCGAGCCCCGCATCAGGCTCTGTGCTGACTGCTCGGAGCCTGGAGCCTGCTTCAGATTCTGTGTCTCCCTCTTTCTTTGCTCCTCCTCTGCTTATGTTCATGCTCATGCTCTGTCTCTCTCTCAAAAATAAACAAACATTTAAAAAAAAAAAAGAAGCTGAGTCACTGATTTCAGGCACAGGAGTGCACTGAGCTGAGGTCAGCTGAGCCCTTACTGGAGGAGCTGCTGAGCTGAGCCAGGCCAGATTGCATGACCTAAATGGAGACCAAGTTTGAAGTGGTTTATCTCGTGGCCAAAGCTAGCTTCTGAAATATATGTGAGCAGAGTTTCCTAGTGAGAGAAATGGACTTTAGTTGACTTCAACAGATGCTAGTGTAAGATTTCACAATTACAATAGCCACATGTCACCCAAGCGGTATTGTCACTGCTGGGCCATGGAGCAAATATACTTGGCCTTGAATGAGGGCTTTTTAATTCTCCTGGTAATGTTTCCCTTTGAAGATGGAGAGGCATGTGTGTAATGCAGGTGCATCTCTATGGCTCTGGGACCTAAGCAAGGCAGACCATAGTAGCCAGAGAATTGCATATTTTTTTCCTAGGAAGTTGGGGATAAAGATGATAGAGTTCTAATCTTTAAGAAGTGACAGTAGGGATCAGGGGCATCTGCCAAGGACGGCCACTATTTTTTCCCTGGTGTTGATCCTCTCAGGAGTAATCCCCTCGCAGATGAAAGGCGGGGCCCCAGGAGAAGAAGAGAGATTGAAAATCCAAGCCCGCTGTCGTACCAAGTATTGGAGGTCACTTGTGAAATCCAGCAGTGTAGGAAACATGACCTTATTTCACTGCCCTGTGCCAGTGTTGTGACCTTGAGTGAGACTTTGTATATCTGGGAACTTCAGATTATTTATCATAAAACATGACTAACTGGCCACCTGTCAGTTTCAGGATGGGTGTTCTAGAACTTGTCATGAGGCTGGGGTGTGTTGGTTCAGAGATTTTCCTGTGGAAGTGGTGTTGCTTAGGAGCAGTTTGGGGTCTGCCCTAGTCAATGAGTGTGTTTGGGTTGGGGGGGGGCTGCTGCTTCTCATTGAGAACCCAGTTGGTGGGCCTGGGGGATGGGTGGATATTTATGGCATTTAAAGAGCCAGACTGTAGGAGTCTGTTAATGATTAAACTGTGTAATATGTTGAAGGCTATTATATACCTTTGAAATACATGTTCGTTGGCATGTAAGGGAATTGATAAAACTTCTCTAATGTGTTTCTTAAATGCATCAATTCTTTGTATCGTGCTATGAGTGCACTTACACATGAAAAGGAAAAGTATGGCACCATTTCATTCCAAGAATGAAACACCTGAACCAAACTGATGGATGACCCAGCTGAATAACGATGGAGGGATAATCTAGGAAGGAAAACCATGGGTTACCGATTCCGGAAAAGTCAGCTGCACAGTGAGATGAGCGAGCTGTAGGAACGCATCCACTCACTCACCAAAATCTTTTCGCCGCCTTCGCTCCTGGGAGCATTCACTGGGGAAATGGCCGTTTTGTTATAAGTTCTCACTAATTCCAGGAACTTCTTCCAGAAGTAGTTAAGAATGTATCTGGGCACGGGGCACCCAGTGGCTCACTCAGGTCAACTCAGGTCATGATCTCAGTTTGTGAGTTCGAGCCCCACGTGGGTTTCTCTGTTGTCAGTGCAGAGCTCGTTTTGGATCCTCTCTCTTTCTATCTTCCCTTCCCCTGCTTCCCTCCCCCCTCTTAAAATAAGTAAACATTAAAAAAAAAAGTATTTGACACATAGCAAGTGCTCAATTAACGATTGATGCTTTTGTTTTTTTAAAGGAATGTATCTGGGTTCTAGGAGAAACAATTTTTTTAATTCAATAACTACTTACTGAATGTTTATTTTGTGCTACACACTGTTGTAGGCACTGAAAGTACATCAGGAAATCAATCTCACAAAGATCCCCTCCTGGGTGTGTGCGTGTGTGTGTGTGTGTGTGTGTGTGTGTGTGTGTGTAAACTGACAATAGGTAATAAACATAATTAAGTAAATATAAAAAGCTTGTCAAAAGGAGAAATGTGCTATGGGGAAAAAAAGGCTAAAGTACAGATGAGAAGTATATATTAAAAAAAAAGAGAAGTATATCAGTTCTGGGGGGCGGGGAGTTGTGTTAAAAATGTAGTCGGCATGGCCCTCATTGAGAAGTGTGGTCTGAGCAAGGGCTGAAGGAGGTAAGGGCCAAATGTCATGATGGAGAGATGGAGAGATGGCCAGTATGTTTGCTCATCTTGGTATCTCTCCTCCAAAGAGTCTAGTCCAATACTTTATACATAGTAGTGGCTTAATAAACTACTCTTGATGTAAATTGAATTAAATATAACCAAACATTTCATCTGCATGGGGTGGGGTGGCTTTTCCCAGAAAAGGAGACAGATTTTATTTTTTTAAGAGAGTGAGCAAGAGAGAGAGTGCATGCACTTGTGAGAACAGGGGAAGGCCAGAGATGGGGCGAGACAGAATCTTAAGCAAGCTCCATGGTCGGCAGTCAGAACAGAGCCCCACACAGGGCTTGACCCCATGATTCTGGGATCATGACCTGAACTGAAATCAAGAGTAGGAAACTCAACCAACTGTGCCACCCAGGCACCCTAAGTTTTATCCTTGATCTGTCTCTATTTTCTTTACTCCATCACTCCCATCTCTCTCTTCAACCCATTGCAATCTGGATTCTGTCTTGATTGCTCCAATGAAATGCCGCCAGTGTGGCCTTGGCCAAAATATGGCTATGGAGGAAATATGAGAGTTGCCGTGATTTGTCTTTTCAGCAGCCAAAGCCCAGCTAGTGCTGCCATGGGAGTGTGTATAGACCCTTCTCCGTTCCAGCCAAGGCACCCTGGGACTGCCAGGACACCCCTCTCCCCTCCGCCTGCTCTAAAATTCCTGGCAGAGAGCAAGACAAAGCTTACTTCACTCGACTGTCAGAGGGGTAAGATGTTAACTTCCTGTATTCAAGGGGGAAATGGGCTTGACTGACAGATGAGAGGGTGCTGCTGCTCATTTACCCACCAAAAGATATTATATGGCTTTAAGCAGTGTTCAGGAGCATGAGAAGGTAATAAACTATGTGGGTAAGCTCAGTTCTCAGGGGAGGGAGAGCTGTGCAAAACCGACCCGCCAATTGTTTCTTTCTTGCCTTTTTTCGGCCCTCTGTGTATGCCATGCTTAATAAAGGTAATAAAAAGGTAAGATCATAAAGAAGAAAGAGGCCTATCAGGGAAAGAAGGCTCTTTATTTGCTCTCCTGTCATGATATTTTTCCCACTCTACTGCCATTTCAACACAAAACGGGGGGCGTGTGTGACCGGCTGAACGGGAGCAAGTGAGGGTCGGATTGGATTATTTGATGACTTCGCGATGTCCCTAGTGTTGTCATAGTTTCTGTGATGGAGACCCCACTCACCCACCTCAAGAGATGAATAGCTAGTTCCCAACAAGCAGAGCTGCTCCTTGCTCTTTGAGGGCTATGTGGGTGGCAGCAAATGGGTCACAGCCCTTGGGCTCTACTTGCTGCACCAGGTCACCTTAGACAGGTGCTCCACAGTTTATCTGCCTCCTCCGTCTTTTTGACGACACAGCTGGGTACATTGCAGGTGCCTAGTAAAGACTCACTTATAAGTTAATTAGTCTCCCCTGTGCCTTTGATGGCTCATTTTACTATTGTAAAATAGTATAATACACTAAAAATATGCTCCCTATTCCTTTTTCCACCTCAACATGAACATACTTCATCAACATGTTAGTCACTGGAAGGAGATGAAGTCCGTGGAGCTTATTAACTCCTTTAGGTTGAGTTCTTTTAAAGTTTATTTGAGAGAGAAAGAGCACAGGAGGGAGAGGGAGAGAATCCCAAGCAGGCTCTACACTGCCAGCGCAGAGCCTGCTGCGGGGCTTGAACCCGTGAACCATGAAATCATGACCTGAGCTGAAACCAAGAGTCAGATGCTTAACTAACTGAGCCACCCAGGCGCCCCTACAATAGAGTTTTTCTAAATAAACCCGAGAGAGTATTACCTTTCCTTCCCTGGAGACTTCCTGGTGTTAGGAAGTCCCGGGAAGAGCCCTGGCAGGACCGGATAATCATGTCACTATCTCATATTCAGCAACAATGACTGACATATGTGGAGCACAATGCGTCCAGGTCCTGTGCTAGGTGTTTATGTGTATGAATTCGTGTAACCCTCACAACATGAAGTGGGTTAAATACTATTATCATCCCCATCTTATAGATGAGAGAACGGAACTGCAGAGATATTAAAATACTACATTTCCTACGACTTCCAGATTAACAAGTAGCAGAACCTGGATTTGAACCCTGGCAGGAGAGCTCCAGGAATACCTTTGTAGCCACCAAGCTATAACAGCTCTTCAGCAGCAGTGAGTACAGGGTGAGCCTTCTATAGGAATCTTAAGCAAGCTTTGGTGGTAAAGGAAATGCTATAATTGCTTCCGGATGACTGTTACTTATTTCAAGTTTGTCACCTTTCACTTTCACTGATCTATTTCTTTTTTAGTTTAAATTTAATAAGAACTCATAAATTACAGGGACAGTTATTCGTCTTGACAGACAATATAAATAGCCATAGAAATTTCTTCCCATTCATTTATTCAGCTGAGCGATGCAGGCCACTATTTACTGAGGGCTAAGGACAATGGAGATTATACTAAAGCCACAATTTCTGTCTTCTCAGAAATATTCCATCCCTCCGAGAAACAAGAATATGCACATGAATCCTGAAAGATGAGGTTTCTGTGGTGTGTGGTATGCATACAAGGGGATGACACAGACACTCTGCTTACTGGAAACTGAGCTTTAGATGAAGCTGGAGGCATAAGGCAAATATCATGGGTGGGGTTGGGGGCTTGACCCTGGCCCGCTGGGGTTTGGTGGATTTTGATGGGTACAGAGAAGCCACAAAGCAATACTGGCCCAGTGTGTTAGTGAGACAGTATTAGCTCAGGGGTTATGAGAGATATTTCTGGAGCTGGACTGATTGGGTTGAAACCTTGGTTCTATTACTGTTAGCTTTATGTACTGGGAAACGTAAATTTCTCATGTATTAGAAGGTAGAAGGAGGGGAAGACAGTTTCAGTCAGGATCCTAACCAGAAACAGATGGAATAGTCTAAATAGATAAGAGGAGGGGCACCTGGGTGGCTCAGTCAGTTAAGGGGTCTGGCTCTTGATTTCAGCTCAGGTCATGATCTCACAGGTTTGTGAGGGTCTGGCTTTGTGCTGACAGCGCAGACTCTGCTTGAGATTCTCTCTCTCTCTCTCTCTCTCTCTCTCTCTCTCTCTCTCTCTCTCTCTCTCCCACTCTCTCCCTCCCTCCCCCCCTTCCCCATCTCTCTCCCTCAAAAATAAGTAAACATTAAAAATAGATAGGAGGGATGCCTTCTGTGCTCAGTCAGTTAAGTATCCTACTTCAGCTCAGGTCATGATTTCACTGCTCGAGAGTTCGAGCTCTGTGCTGGGCTCTGTGCTGACAGCTCAGAGCCTGGAGCCCGCTTCTGATTCTGTGTCTCCCTCTCTCTCTGCCCCTCCCCTGCTCGCGCTCTGTCTCTCTCTCTCAAATATAAAATAAAACATTAAAAAAGAATTTAAAAAAATAGCTAAAAGGAGGATGATTTATTTAGAAGTGCAGTAACCCTGAGCAGTGGTGGTAAGGGGAGAGAAAGGGATATCCTCAGATCTCTGGGACTGGGGGAAAAGAATGGTCATCAGAACCTGCAAGAACCCACAAGCACTGTGTGGAGGAAGCCACCTCTTAGGATGCAGGGCTGGGCACAGCTAGCCCAAAGAAACCGCCACGCTGGCTGGCGAAGGAGCCCAGACTGCCGCCGCCTTCTCTCAGCTCCGCCCCTTGGACCGCCTACCTGGCCCCGCCCCTCTCTCCCTATTGGCCAAGCCCAACAGAAGCCTGTATCCTTGGGAACTTGTTGAGATCTATCTTCCCTGCGCCCCCACCCCCCAAGTCCTGCTCCCAGATGCGAGCTGGTGGAGGAAGGCACTGTGTGGATGTGGAGGAGCAGACAGAGCCATGTGGCACTGAGTGGAAACACCAAAGCGTGAACGCAGGGAACCTGCTGGTGCCCAGGCTTGCCAGTTCTGGAGACCTCCGTGTAGGAATTTGGAATTGGTTCTGAACGCGGTGTCAACCATGAGAGTGTCTGAGCACCAGGGTGACATAATATTGGTGTCTGATGTAGACCACGAGGCAGAAAGACAGAATCGATGCTGGTAGGAGAAGTGCTGGGTTCCCCACGTCATCCCTTTCTGTGGTGGTGTGTGTTCTCCTGAGGCGCCTGCTGTAGCGTCAGGAACTCCTAAGTCCACAGGCAACAACTCACATTGTCTACACCTCCCGGCAGGGCCTTTCCCAGAGGAAACTTCCTCAGGTTGACTCCCTCTCTCCGTCTTTGCCTGTGGTTTTAAGACCTGCTCTAATCACTGTAGCCCCGTTGGCTTCTGACTTTTCAGAAAGAGCTGGATCAAAAGCGGGTCCCTGAACTACAATCTTGGACCTGTCAGGGAGCCAGGGCACAGAACACTCTGCTGTGGAAAGAAAGTTAATGTGCCTCATTATAGCCCGATGCAGAGATTCACTCTGACAGACACACGTGGTAATGGCTTGGAATGAACACACTCCCACGAACAATTGGAAAAGAGACTTCACATTGTACTTTGGGCCCGTAATTCATTTGCTGTAAAAATGACTGCGTTGGCTGTAGTACACATTTCATCTTTGAACAATGCCTTTATTGGATCAACTTAAACATACAAGGAATGAAGTACTTTCTGAAAGAAGCAACCCAAAGCCTGTATGTGGGCTTGAAAAATCAAGATGTCCCAGTTGCTAGGGCTTTGAGGGATGTTTCTCTATTCCCCGATAGTTGTACATATGTCTGCCCGGCCAGAAAGAACTTGACTGTGTCTTTTCCATAATTTTTGTGTGGCAAAGGCTGGCAGGGCTAAGCGGCACTGGAAACCCAGCAGCAGCGGCCTCCGGGAACAGATGTATTTGTTCCTATCCCTGCAGAGTGGGCTCTGGAAGAAGATTCCCACCCTGGGGATGGCTCTGTCAGCCCGGACATTTTAGTTCTTTTTCCTTCCAGAGGCTTTAGTTCTAAGCCTCCAACCCCCAAATCGGGGTGGTGCTGCTTCCTTAGAAAAGCCATTACATGGCAAGACATTACGTTTCTTTCTAGAAAGACACCCATTCATGCTCCTCTTATCCAAATTGTAGGCTATTCAGAAGGCTGGCTGATTGCAAAGAGGCTTGATTTGGGGGTAGGAGGAGCAAATGGACCTCATTTTCTGATGAACACAGATGAAGTCGCAATTTGCCATTTTCAATCCACAGCATTGGGAGACATCAGCAAAGGTCACTGCACTAACTACATTTTATAAGAGAAATCTGAGACTAGTCGACAGGGTTTCCACAGTGCCCCTCACTCGTGGGATGATCTCAGATGAATTTGGATTGGGCTTCAACTTTGCTTTTAGATGCACATAAAATAATTGCTTTTGAAACAATACCCTCGTGATTAAAAAACCACTGCAGCTAAAAATATTGAAATCAGGAAGCATCCCAAATAAAAGACTTGGCAAAACACATCAGATATGACAGAAATTTTGCTGGCAGAATGTAAAATAAATATCAAAAGACTAAGCTACACAGAAGGCACCGTGAAATGCTAGAGTGTTGCTCGGTACCATTTGGCCCAAGATGTTTATATATCTCCATGTAATTGCAGCTAATCACATAAATTCTTTGTTTCAGTTTGAAATCTGTTCAGGTTGACACCTCCACTCTCGTGTTGATTATTTTTTTCTCCTATCTTCTGATCTCCTTCTGCCATTTT
Organism: Hyaena hyaena; assembly: GCF_003009895.1. NCBI lineage: Eukaryota > Metazoa > Chordata > Mammalia > Carnivora > Hyaenidae > Hyaena > Hyaena hyaena. The sequence goes on from NW_024081122.1 coordinate 602,645, forward strand.
TTTAAAGGATAAATTATTGCCAGAGCATGAACTTGCAAAGCAGAGATTTGATTCTTTTTTTTTTTCTCTTTTCCCTGTTTTTCTACGTTTATCTCCGGCACTGCTTGATCTTAAGCTCCAGATCCACCTCAGATTCTCTCAATAAATCCTTATTTTAATTTTCACTTGTCATACTAATCCCCTCCCTTCCCTCCTCCTCCTTTTCCTCCCTCTCCCCCCCCCCTTTTTTTCTCAGTTCCCTCCCTAGGTTTTCTCCATTGAACAGGGCAGCTCTAAGCTATATACTCGCCTGTATCATGGATGGATTGTTCTGTGTGGTGGGCTAGGGGATCACAGCTAGATTTCATGACGTTAATTTCCCCACTTGGAACAGACGCTTGGTCTTTCTGTCACTGCTTTCCCAGACCGATTGACCAGATTCAAATTGGCCAAGAGAAAGGACAGACAATGGTTATGGTTACTCTCACTACCCGCAACAGAGAAGCTGTGCCCATGGGTTGTGACGTGTGCGCCTGGATGGGGGACACCCGGGACCGCGCTGGCACTTTCTGTACTGCTGAGGTCTGAATGCTCATGTCTGTCCTCCGTTTGTATGGTGAAATTGAAACCCCCAAGGTGATCGCATTAGGTGGTGGGGACTTTGGGCCGTGTTAGGTCACCAGGGCAGACCCCTTATGACTGGGATTTGTGTCCTTCTAAGAAGAGGTCCCAGAGAACTTGCTTGTCTCTCTGCTCTGTGACAGCATGGTGAGCAGACGGCTGTCAGTGAGGAGGGCTGCCCTCAGCAGAGACCGAATCTGCCATGTCCTGATCTGGAGCTCCCCACGCTCCGGACTGTGAGAAATAAAATCCTGTTGTTTATAAGGGGCGCCTGGGTGGCTCAGTCGGTTAAGCGTCTGACTTTAGCTCAGGTCATGATCGCACAGTTTGTGAGTTTGAGCCCTGCATTGGGCTCTGTGCTGACAGTTTGGAGCCTGGAGCCTGCTTTGAATTCTGTGTCTCCCTCTTTCTCTGCCCTTCCCTCACTTGCACTCTGTCTTTTCCTCTTTCAAAAATAAATAGACATAAAAAAATTCTGTTGTGTATAAGCCACCCAGTTGATGGTGTTTTTGTTATGGCCACCTTCAGGGACGAAGACATACAGGGGGTGGTGTTTTGGAGACATGAAAGGCAGGAAAGGGATGATGCTGGATGGAAAAGAGAGTTTGTCTCACTGTATCCCTTCCACAGAGACATCCCCAGAATCAGTCAGAGTTAGGGGTAACTGTGGAGCCTGGCTGAGTTCTCCTGCCCCTCGGAGCTCATGACCCATGACTTCCTCAGGGAACTTCAATGTAGTTCTTAATTGGGTGAGGTCCCAAGTTGACAGCTAGGGACTTTTGCATACCTAGGCCCCAGAAAGCCCACTGGGATCCAGGGAGAGCATCATTTCAGAGTATTTTCCCTCAGCAACGTTTGAATGTATTCAGCACCCTCTCGCATTAACATCTTGATGTTTAAACAATAGGACATCGATTTCCATCTAGAACTTGGTTAGGTTCCTGCTTCCTGTGATTTCAGGCACTTTTTCTGGCTGCTCAGCCCACAATGTTCTTTCCATTTCAAACTCCTCTACACGATCCCTGGTCTTGTGGGAACTGCTTCTCGTTCTCTTTGGATGCCTGGGACTTAGCAAGAGATATGCCACGGAGTTGGAGCTCAAAAAGTACTTTCCAGCATTTACCATGTGTTGATGGTGCAGCTAGGTGGTGTTTTTTGTTTTTTTGTTTTTTTGTGTTTTTGTTTTTTTTTTTTTACCACTTAAATATGTTTTGCTTTCCAACCAGATTGTAGCTACTACAGGGCATTTCACCACATCATTACCACCAAGTGAGGTAGGTGCTCCTTATAGACTTGTTTTGATGGTGATTCAATTCCACAAGTGTTTTATCACATCCCTTCTCTTTGCCAGAGGGTATGGTAGGAACATTGAATGAAAACAAGGAAAAGAAAGAACACTGCCCTCTGGGAGTCATAAGATAGCCTGATAGTCATAGCATATCCCTGGGCTCAGGCGGAGAGATGAACTTTATTCAAATAGCTCAGGAATAGCTGCATTGTTTTGTAGATCTAATTTCTGCAAGTACCTGGTCATTGTCATCTAATCACCTGATGTGTTGAATGCGAGGTGGGGATTGAAGTAATTGTGAGGTGCCTGAGTTTTTGTGCCAATGAATTCTGTGCATTACTTCCCCCTTAGTGACTTACCGTGAATTCAAAACAACCGTCCATGCAGACTCTGTGCTGGACACTGGGCAGAGAGAGAGAGAATGTACTGGCTACATTACTAGGTTTCAAGGACCCACAGCTGGGTCTCATACCAACCCTGTTTATCCCCCACTGTGAGGCAGCCTCTGCTAAGTCCAAGAACGGAGATAAAAATCAAGTGTTATTGTAACGATTAATTTTGACCAAGGCAATTCCGGCAGACTTCACAAACAAATTGACATTTGAGTTGGCCCTTGATATTGAATTTTGACAAGCAGACACAGGAGGAAAGACCAACTCAGACAAGTGAAAACAGGATAAACAAAGACACAGAAGTGTGAACATTTCTGTCCTGAATGTGCAGTGGGGGCATCATAGTTGGGCGTGGATTAAATACAGATTTTCAAGAGCTGTGAATGACCCAAGGCAGGGCAGGGCTTTACAGTAACATTCTTGGGGGGCAAATCAGGACTTTGGCCACCTTCTGTTTGGTCTAGCATAAATTTTTAGATTTTTTTTTTTTGAGTTGCTGCCAACATTAAAAAATTGGGAGATCTCACATACACATTCAGATTTCAGGCTTTCTTGAAAACAACCTAGCCATACTGTGCCTGCATTTCCTCAATATAACTGGCTGGAATTGAATAATGACTGCTCTTTTTAGAAAAGTCAGTGGACTTCTTTGTCTCACCAAGGTCCCTGGCTAACTGGCCCCAGTCAAATGGCACAGGCAGGTATTTGAGTTGCCCTCTTTGACCTAAGAGGTTAATTGACTGCTGCTTGCTATTCCTGAGAGCTGTATACGGTGGGTTCCTTAAACAGACATCTGGGTGGCTCTTGAGAACTGGCTGACTCTTCACGGAAGGAGACGTGTCAGGAAGTCACCCCACATGCTGTTGTGAGGAATCTGGTTCATCTAATTAGATCCTAGGCTGGTACACCTGGTAGATTTTTAGAGGCAGGGAATAATGACCCTCACAGTTTAAAAGATCTCTTTCCATGGCAACCCACCTTGCTTTTGTCAATTTCAGAGCTTGTTAGTGTGTCTGGTTTATCTTTCCCTGATAAGTGAGTTTCCTTTACTTCTGGAATGTAGACAGGCAGGATGCCAACAAGAATCGAAATCCATTTTCAGAACAAAGGAGGAAAGGTGTATACGTTTTTTTACCCCCTCTCTCTTTTATTTCCTTTGTTCAGCTGTTATGCCAATCAGATGTTGGTACTTCTTGGACCTCTGTGAGCTAACTTTTCATTTCCCTTTTTCTCATGGAGGAGTGCACTTTGATTGCATTGGTGTCCCTCTACCTAGCCTGGACTTGGGATGTGAAGCTGTATCAAGCTCCCAACTGCAAACACACGGTGATAATATACACACAAAATGCAGGTGTTTATGCTCTCCACACCCACAGAGACCTGTGAGCTCTTGCTGGTACACAAACATGTCCTGTGTCTCATGCCTATTAAAAGTGAGAGGTTCCTTACCGACATAACCTTCTTTTCAGAAGAATAAAATAGAAGGTTACTGAGTCGACGAGCTAATCTGTCTAATTAGATGCCTCCGAGCGAAATGCATAAAATTTGCATGAATTATCTTAACATGCAAAGAATAGGACACAGGAAGGAAAAACTCAAGGAAATTTGCGTTTTGGTGGGGGAGAAGGGGATACTCTGTGGCAATAATCCAGAAGGTCCTTTCTTTTATGTTTTGGAACTACTCTCAAGGATCTGCCATGTGCTGCCTAATGTCAGCAAAGGCAGCCCTTGTATCCATGGCTTTGCAAGCAGTTCCTCCAAAGTCTTGCGTGCAGATTGCAGATGAAGCAGATATCAAGCTCTGGCACACTATGTCGCTATGCCGTGGAAGTTCATTTAGGCAGTGCTGGGAGACAGGGATCATGGGTTTCAGTCCTGGTCTCTTGCTGGTTGGATGGAAAATTGCTTCTTGGCCTCTAGGTGGCACTGTTGTATCTGTTGTAAGAAGCATGCATTTTGGTTAGCTGCTTCCCTGCTATTTAAGATGGAGGGGAAGAAAGCAAACAAAAAATAATAAAATACATCTCCCCCTGCCTACCCCCCCATCTCCCAACATTACAACCCATTCTACCGAGGCACACTTCCTCCGTCCTGCCCAAGGATACTGTATGTTGTTTAACCTCAAATGAAATCAGTGGCATGCCCATTTCAAGCTCCGAGATCATTCTAGAGCTTAGCTGCCCAGGACGGCACTTTCCTTCCCCTCTTTTGCCACCCCTGCCCCAACCCTTCTGTCTTCCCTTCCATGCTGCTGCTGACATTTGCACTGTGCTAGGGCATAGTGGTCTCTTGGACCCTGGGGAGGCACTGGTGAGGAGTGGAGTTAGGGCTGAAGGAGCATTTTGGCAGTGGCATGGCCAGGAAGATGGCAAACTGGCTCAAATGTAAAAGGTAGTGGGAGGGAAGCCAGGGGCTGCTTCTCCCATTCCGTTCCTTCTGGCAGTCTAGAAAACCTGCTTCCCCCCACCCCCCCCACCCCCGGTTGACGGTTTTGTGCCAAGTGTGAGAGTTACATTCTGATATCTCGTTGGAGGTGGTGAGGCTGAAGTGAAGGGAGAAGAGCTCACTCTTTAAGATTGCCTCAGTTTCCCCAGTGCTGAGATGGGGCATCCTGCTGACCCAATAAGCAATGACTTGAGGGCAATATTATGAGTATTTGTAAATAATAGTAATAACAATAGTTTCCGGAGATAAGAGCTAATTCTTAAAATGTCATAGTATGTAATGAGCAAGAGGAAGAGATACAGGGAAAACAGGTAACATTTGGGCATCACTAAAAACTTTGTGAGGATTTTTTCTTCTCCGATGTTAATAATCTCATTTCCTCCTCGCAGCGTTGCTTTCCCTAATTCACCCAGGACAACACAGAGTTCACTCTTTGACTTTGCTCAAAGTCACAAAGTTAGGGTGGTTGTCTAGACCTAAGTTCTTCCCTCACTATGTATTGTCCTTATTTATTATTTTCTGGAACAGATTCCTCAGTTGGGAAGCAATATTCAAGTCCCACTGATCAATGTTTGCCTTACTTGCTGCCCAAGAATTAAATCAAAATATTCTGCTTAGGGGCAAACTAATAAAAGCAGCCCTCCTCTTGTTTGTTTTTAAATGACAGCTCTGACTTTACTAAATTGACTCGAGAAGCAATAACCTTAGGTCTTATTCTCTTTTCACTTTCAGTTTTGCTGTGGGTTTGTTTTTTTTAAATCATTTTATCTGTTTGAGCCTCAATGATACCCTCTGTTAAACAGGTGGAACAAGCTTTGTCCAGGCATCGACGATGTAGGGAAAATAAATGAATGTTTCATCAGTCATTCAGGGGTCTTTGAATGGAATGAGTCCAGACAAGCGTCAGTTTTTAACACTGTTTTAATAGCAATTTATTAAGCCCCAACCTTAGGGAATCATGTGAGAATATATGATTTCCTCTGCCTGATTACACTGAGTTTTGTAAAAGTTTATAATGGATGAAATAGTACTTAACGGCTTCATAAACCAAACTGTTAACGCACGTTTAAATGGCCTTCACTCTTATTATCTTAACTAATGAATTTTACCAGGCATCTCTGTTATAGCTGTATGATTTATAAAGATTATATTTACTTTTTCTCCTTATAAGAACCTAATGAGACCAAATTGGTTGCATGTAATCAGACACTGGCCTTTTTCATCTCTTCGGGTTTTATTTACGAAAGCTTATTAGAGCAAACGTACTGAGTAATATGCAGCGATAGCTAGGTTTTGCCTAATGATCCCAAACAGCCAACACAGAAGGCAGATAATGAAATGACAGGCTGATTACAAATTCAAGGAGAAAAGGAAATGCGCTCAGGGCCCATTTCAAAAATCCTTACCTAGGCAGAGCACCCATTAACATGTTTTCAACCTAAGAACATGCGCTCGTACCGAGAGCTGAAAGAAGACTGTAATGCATGTCTCAGAGAATGAGGGCTGAGTTCTTTGTTTCCCAAGAGTGTAGGGTTGGGTTCAAGTCCTCTGTGCTGGCGGCTGTGATGAATGGAGACTTCTGTGGCACTGAAGATGAGATAACCCCCGCCCCCCATTCACTTTGACAACTGAAATCAATAATGTGGACCCAAATGGGTATTTTCCTCTTTAAAAAAATATTTTTTTTAACATTTCATTTTATTTTTTGAGAGACAGAGACAGAGCATGAACTGGGAAGGGGCAGAGAGAGAGGGAGACACAGAATCTGAAGGAGGCTCCAGGTTCTGGGCTGTCAGCACAGAGCCCGACATGGGGCTCGAACCCACAACAGTGAGATCATGACCTGAGCCGAAGTCGAACGCTCAACTGAATGAGCCACCCAGGTGCCCAGGTATTTTCCTCTTTTTTTTTTTTTTTTTAAATTTTTAATTTATTTCTGAGAGAGAGAGAGAGAGAGGCAGTGTGAGCAGGGGAGGGTCAGAGAGAGAGGGAGACACAGAATCTGAAGCAGTCTCCAGGCTCTGAGCTAGCTGTCAGCATAGAGCCCAAAGCAGGGCTCAAACCCACGAACCGTGAGATCATGACC